>NW_026125834.1:0-280375 GCF_943737965.1 Phodopus roborovskii
ATGGTGCAGTGCTTCAGGCCCACCTGGTATCCTAGAACAGAGCATGCTCAGTTTCAGGGCAAACTCACTCTGCTCTTCCCCAGGTGCTCCTCAAATACTCTCTCTCCTAGGTTGTATGGGTTTTGGTTGATTGGTAGAAGGTACATTTGTCCCTTTGCTTGGGCTGTCCTGTAGTGCACTGTGGTGTAGGGCGCGGGGTTCAGAGGGCCTCCCCATGTCTCGACAACTTGATATCATGCTCAAGGGGCAGAGACACTGTCATCCTTGAGACTCTGGTGTCTTTATCTGGCTAGCATGTGCACAGCATGCTTTCAATCCCTCCACACCACCCCTCCAGCTTCCTTTCCATCCACTTCCCTTTCACTGATTTGTCTCTAAAGCCCCTCCACTTTTCCCTCCTGGAGCTACCGACTGGCTCATGTCATGTGCAACACACCCCTCACCTCTGATTAATATAGCCTTTCGCCATTAATAGTGCACTTTGACACTCAGTTTAGAAAACCCTACAAACACATTAGCCCATGCACACTATCCCTGCCTGCCTCACTGCCACCCCTTCCCCCACGCTTTAACCCCCAAACAAATGAGCACACTACGCATGACCTGATCTCCACTTCTGGCTCCTTGAACCAGGGCATGTATTTTAATCGTCAAAGCTCTCTCTACTCCTCCCACACATGCTCTCAAATTCTCTCTCTCCAAGTTTGTGGGTTTTGGTGAATTGGATAGAGAAGGCACATTGTCCCTTCTCCTTAGGCTGTCCCTGTAGTGCACTGTGGTGCACGGCCTGGGGTCCCAGCCAGGCCCCACTGCTGTGGGAGAGAGGAACCTCTGGATAATAGACCAATAGAGTCTAACACAATTGAAGACCCAGTCATCAAAACCCTCCCCAGCCAAAAAAAGCCCTGGAGCAGATGGCTGCAGTGCAGACTTCTACCAGAAATCAAAGAGCGAATACCAATATTCCTCAATAGTTCCACACAATAGGAATTAGAGGCTCACATTACCAAACTCTATGAGGCCACAAGTACCTAGGTACCCAAGACACAAAAAAATACAAATAAGGAAGAGAACTACAGACTAATATCCCTCATGAACACAAATGAAAAACTCCTCAATAAAAACACTAGCAAATCAAATCCAGGCACACATCAGGGATATCATCCACAATGACAAAAGGAGCTTCATCCCTGCATTGCAGGGATGGCACTTATCCTGTCACGCCCAACCTCAATCAACAAGGAAGATGCAACTCAGGGGAGATCTTCTTCTAGTAGTTCAATCATGATCCTTGAACATGCTTCTTCTAACTCGAGAAACAAAGTTAAATTCCCTTGCGCTAAACAACTCTAGTGAGCAATGTGGACCCTGCAGATGGGCTGCTCTTATAGGGAAGCAGGCAAGCTGGCTTAACCAAATAAGGACTTGTTTATGACAGAGCGCTCACCATCTGGAAGGTGGAAGGGGAAGCCAGCGCCATTTTTAAGGCTTGGCACTTTACAGCTCTCTACATTATCATTTGAAAATCTATCAATGTGATCAACCACATAAACAAACTGAAAGAGAAAAAAACCACATGATCATCTTACTGGATGCTGAAAAAGCCTTTGACAAAATTCAACCCCATTTCATGATAAAGGTCTTGGAGAGCCAGGAATAAACAAGTAAACCAACAGCCAACATCAAACAGAATGCAGAGAAACTTAAAGGTGATTCCTCTAAAATCAGGAACAAGATGAGTCTGTTCTCTGTACATAGCTCTTCAATGATGTACTTGAAGTTCTTTCAAAGAGTCAAACAACAACAGGAGATCAACAGGATTTTCATATTGAAAAGTAAAAGTCAAACTATCACTATTTGCACATGATATGACAGTTTACATAAGGGACACAAAAAAGCTCTACCAGGGAACTGCTACAGCTGACATAAACATTCAGCAAACTAGCAGGATACAAAGAGAAGGTCAAAAAAAAAAAAATCAGTAGCCCTACAATACCACAGATGACAAAAGGAGCTCAGAAAGAAATCAGAGAAATATTACCCATTACAATAATCACAAACAACATAAATTATCTTTAATGCTTACCAAACATGTGAAAGATTTATATGGCAAGAACATTGGGTCTTTAAAAGATGTAAATTAAAGAAGATACCATAAAACAGAAAGATCTACCATGCTTATGGATAGGTAGGATAAATATAGTAAAGATGAGAAATCTTGCCAAAAGAAATCTAAAAATTCATTGCAATCCCCATCAAAATCCCATCACAATTCTCCACTTACCTTTGAAAGTATAATAACCTGTATTGAATGGAAAAACAAAAGACTGAGAATAGCCAAAAAAAACAAGTACAATAAAAAAAAATTCATGATGCATCACCATCCTCAACTTCAAACTGTACTATAGAACTATAGTTCTGAAAACAACTTTGTATTGAACACATAGGTAGACAAAAGAATTAAATCAAAAACCCTGATAATAACCCACCCACCTATGATCATCTGAGTTTTGACAAAACAAAACAGCTAAAACTATACAATGGGAGGAGGGAACTCATCTTTAACAAATGTTGGTGGCATAACTGGCTGTTGGTGTGTATATAAGACTGCAGAAAAGACTGAGAAGCTTATGTAAGGCAAAGGACACAGTTGATGAGACCACCTAGCCCAGCCCACAGACTGGGAAATGGTCTTCTATTACCCTATCCTGACAGAGGGATGATCTCAAACATATACAGAGAAAACACGAAGTTAGTCACCAAAACAGCAAATCGCCTTATTTAAAAAAAAAAAAAAAATGGGATATTGAACTGAATAAATAATTCTCAATAGAGGAAATAGAAAAGGATGAAAGACACTTAAGACAGTGCTCATCATCCTTAGCTATCAGGGAAATGCAAAATAAAAACAACTCTTAGATAATGTCTTATTCCTGGTAGAATTGCTAAAATAATTAACACCAATGACAACTTATGATGGAGGGATGTGGAGAAAGGGAACCCTCCTCCAAAAGCTGTTGGGATTTCAAATTTGTACAACCATTTTAGAGATAATTATGGTGGTTACTCAGCAAAATCAAAATCAGTCAATTACTGGATCTGGCAATCCCACTCTTTGGCATATATCTAAATGAACAACATCCATACAACAAAAAGATCTGTTCAACTATGTTTGTAGCAAGAACCTGAAAACAACCTGGATGCCCCCTCAAGCAATCTACAGATTCAATGCAATCACCATTAAAATCCCACTCAATTCTTCACTGACCTTGAAAGGATAATAATCAACTTTATGTGGAAAAACAAAAGACCCAGGATAGCCAAAACAACCCTTTACAATAAAAGAACTTCCAGGAGGCATCATCATTTCCTGACTTTAAGCTCTACTACAGAGCTATAGTTCTGAAAACAGCCTGGTATTGGCAAAAAAAATAGACAGGTAGACCAATGGAATCAAAAAGAAAATCCCGATATTAACCCACACACCTATGAACATCTGATTTTCGACAAAACAGCTAAAATTATACAATGGGGGCAAGGACAGCATATTCAACAAATGGTGCTGGAACAATTGGATATGTGTGTAGAAGACTACAGAGATTCCTATAAGGTCCCTCGCACATGGGGAAAGGAGAAGATCCCCAGAGCATGGGAGTGGGGGGGCAGTGAATGGGGAGAAAGAAATAGGGAGAAAGTGAAAGGGAAGAGGGAAAGCATGTGCGACTAGGAAGATTCAGTCTGCATAGGAATAAAGACAGAGGGAGAGAGAGAGAGAGAGAGGCAGTGAGACAGAGAGACAAGGGAACATAAAAGAGGCAGCCATTATTGGTTTGAAGAGAAAACTGAACCAAAATAAAGTTCTAGAGACCTACAAGACTGATTCCCACTATTAATGAGAGCAACCTTGAAGAGGCTACCATAAATAATTCGATCAACAACTGACTTATCCACCATCATGGAGTCCTGATCTAGTCCCTGTTTGAAACAGAGATAAAACACCCATAACTAAACAGTAAGTCATACTAGAATCCAGATGCAGAGAGTGACAACAAGAGCAGATTGCACAAACACCTAGAACAGCTGACCTGAACTGGGAGGAGCTAATTACCCAACGCCCCAGATTTATAGCTGGGAATACAGCATGGGACTGACTCCAGAACCCACTAAATATGGATCTCAGCTAGAAGGACTGAGTAGTCTAAGGGACCCTGATAGAGTGGGCCCGGGATGTATTCATGGTGCACAAAATGACATTGCAGACATATCCCACATGGAGCGATATGGCTTTAACCTAGTGAGAGAAGTCCTAGTCCCTACTTCAAAATTACTTGACAGATCTACATGACCCCACCTGGATAGCATAGCCCCTACCTGTGGAATTGTATTGTGGGATGGGGGGAGGCAGGTCAGTGTACAAGTAAGGGGATGTCAGCGGGAGGGAGGGAGTGGGAACTGGGATCAACATGTTAAATATATATATATATATATATATATATATATATATATATATATATATATAGCCTCAAAATACGTTAGGCTCTAAGGCACTGTTACCTGACATTTCCCTCAGTTGTTGCCCTTGAGATGTTACATTTCTATTGACTAAATTTATTGCCTGCCATTGTCATATATCCCCCACAAAAAACTGCAACCAACTTAAAGGGAACTGATATTTGATCAAGATTGCTCTAAAAAAAGGGAAGCAACTTACTTTGAGAATACAATATTTATCATCCTTATTTGTTACATTCTATAAATGGTTGAGAATCTGTAGAAAATATTTTCTGCCAAAATAACAAAAAAAATTTAGTGCAATTATCAATTACATTAATGAGGCAAGCCTAAACTACAGGAGAATTTTCTACACAGAAATAAATAATCATCATCACACGAGGGAAAGGAAATGAAACACGTAAAACCTAGAAATATTGGACAGCATAAACAATCACAGATAAAAACAATAATGCACTTAAATCAGATATTAAAAATATACTGATAATTGATAGTTTTGAAAATCAAAATAACATATTTTTAATATGTTGAAAACTTGCCTATACTGACTTCAAAAAAGTCACACTTCCCTAGAGAACAACATTTGCAGCACAAGTTCTGATAGATATTAATAATAAAATTTAGAGTCAGCTCTCAGAGGGTGAAAGCTGATGGATCTCAGAAGCAGAGCCATGTGAGCCTCTAGAGTTCTTACCTCTACCAGTGTTCAGACCAAAGGAGCGATCCTGTTGTCACAAGGCCTTCTAGATTGATGGCTGTCTTTATGAAAGCTCAGAATGACTGCTCAGACTGAACACCCTCACTGCAAGCCCTCCTGTGTCCTCCCACATTTTATTCCCTCTGTCCAGCCATATCCCTCCTATCTCACAATGGACAGTGCTGGGATTAAAGGCATGCCATCTCAATGCTGGGATAACATTTCTATTAGCAGTTTCTCTTTTAGGTGGAGTCTTTCTCTCTCCCTCCCTCTCTCCCTTTATTATGGCTTTCCCTCTTCCTCTCCCTATGTTTCTCTGTAGATATCTCCCTAACTCTCTCCCTTTTTCTCCAATCGCTCTTTCTCTAGTAGGCCAGAGTGGCATTGAGCTAATAGATACATGTATCTTTCTCCTCAGAGGTGGGATTAAATCTGTGTCCCACTGCTGCCTGTTTATGGATGATCTTGCATACTTCATTTCCTACCTGTATGGCTAACTAACGTCTTAGGTGTGTGACTAACTTGTGACTGAGTGTATGTAGCAACTAGTGGCTTTGTGTGGGTGGGCTAACTAACGGCTTATTTGTGGCTAACTAGTGACTTGGCGCTTAACCAGGTGTGTAGCTATCTAATGACACATCTCTGTGTGGCGCCTACACTGCTATCCAAAGCCCGAGAAGCTGGGGATTGTGTAGATGTTGAGAACACAGGACTCTTGCTTTATATTAAGAAGGTTCTTCATTATTTTCCTTTTAGTCTGGGGCTAGCTTATATACCACAGCACTAGATGGAGGAGGGGGAACCAGAGCCTGTGGTTAGTCATCTCAGGTTCCAGAACAGGTTAGTGTGCATTCAGGGTTGCAGAAGCCAAAGGAACAATAGCATTTTGCATTACAAAACATGTCTCCTGTTTTCCAGCTGTTACAACTGCCTGCCCTGAGGGCAGATGGAGGGAGTAAATTCTTAGTCTAGGTCTTAATTCTTACAATTCCCCTTTTTTATTTTCTATGAGAGACCCTAGTTTAGGTCTCGCAGAGTGTCAGCACCCCTAGCGGTCTTCAGGGGCCCCAGCAACCTCATGTTTTAGGCTGGGGGGGCTTCACTGCAAGTTGCCCATCATGGGGGTACCTCATTTCTGCAGCATCTGTTAACAGACCCATGATTATTGGGAGAGCCATGGGCCAGACTGTGTTTCTTTTGTGAAAAGAACTGTCAGACCATGCATAGCACAAGAATCCCTACCCCAACCACTACTGGCTCCAACTTGCTGAGAGACAATGTGCCATTCAAAATCTGTGACCAACCTCCAATCTGGGCCATGGCATTCCACTGCCATCTGCTGAAATAGGAGTAATTCAGGTCTTATTGACCTCTACTCTCTGGTCAGCCAAAACACTGTTAAAATTTACAAAAGACAAGGCCCTGCCAGCGTTGGGGCCTGTTGACCCCTACAGAGACATTTGCATTCCAATCAAGGTGACTACAAGAGGAATGACAGAATGAAAGCAGGGAGGCCTGCTATACCAACCCAAAACCCCTAGTTGTTCCTGAAGTGAGGCAGTTTGCTGATTTAAGTCAGAATCAAAACTGAATATGAGGAGTCCAAATCCAATAAGAGCATTCAAGCAGGGCATTCTCTGCTGTTAGGGCTTCACTGATTCTGCCCGCCAGCTGGTTAACAGTCTCTACATTGGCAGCGGACTGAGCGACAGCAATCCTGCAATGACAGCGACAGTCACCCGCAGCAATGACAGGAATGATGGCAGCAGTGAAATCAAAGTCCCTTCTTGGCTGTCCCTTGGCATTTGGTCAGGAACTGGAACTACCAGGGCACTGGTGTCTCACGGGGACCATAAATTGCTCAGGAAGAAGGTTGTAGAAGAACTATTGAAAGATTTTTCCATCCCCAAGGATCCTTTAAAGGTGGAGCACAGTGTCTCCAAGGCAAGTGCCTATGCAAGTCATAACTTCTGGGGAGCTTCCAGCATAGGGGCCCTGATATTGGGGCCATATAGCAGCATCTTCCTGTTCCTGCTGGAAGTTTATGTTATAGGACCTCTCTGAGTCCCCAGCAATTGCTCATGCTGACATTGGGGTGAAAATCATCTAGGGAGGCATTACTCAAAGCTATGCATAAAAACAAGAATCACCCATTGGGCAATTGAGAAAAATTAAGCACTCTCTGGAAGCCAAGGCTCCCCTGAGTCACGGGAAGGTCAAATTACTCAGTAATGAAGTTTCTATTGGCACATTGGCACCAGTAGTCGCAGGGAATGTTCTCTCTGACTAACTGGCATCAGGATGTGGGGTTCCTCACCAAGGCCCAAACCACTTGATCCCCTACATGGGCCAGGGATTCCAGTACAGCAGGATTAGGATCCCTGATTAGGATCCACAGGACAAACATGTTGTTCTGGTATCCAAATAGATTTCCTCTGTTTCGTGGGAAAAACACAAACAGCCCCTCAGACCCTAGCTAATAGTGGGGTGGGGCGGTTTGCCATAGCCGTGTAATTATGTCTTTCCATCTGACCCATCCCAATGTTTGGGAGGGTTTGTTCCAATGTTTCTCCATGGCAGACAAGTTATTTTTATCTACAGTCAAAAAATTTAAATTAAAAAGTATAGTGGATAATTGAGAATTGAGGAAGAGCCTATATTCCCCCTTTTTATTTTATTAAAATATTGTTTAAGTGTGGCATGAGTGTGTTTCACGATGGCTTGTCCCATAGAGTTGTGTGGGATGCCAAATGCATGATTGATATGATGTTCCTTGCAAAAGGCCAAGAAGTGATGACTAGCATATGTGGGGCCATTGTCTGTTTTTAAGATATCAGGAACACCATATAGGCAAAGGCCTGTAAACAATGAGACATGACATCTTTAATCTTTTTCTCCCCAGGTTAGAGATGCAAAAAACAACCTTAAAATATGTATCCACAGAAACTTGCATATATTTTAATTTTCTAGCTTAAGGCAGGTGAGTGACATCCATTTGCCAAATATTGTATGTATTCTCATGCAGCAGGCATTAAGGAGTGAGGAGAAGTGGGATCAGAATCTCCTTGTAAAATATCAGATAAGGGTCTAAGCTGTCCAGTGGTTAGGGCCAAACTAGATTAAACCCAATTTGTATCTACCAATAATTTTTGAAAATCATTAATTTTGGTCAGATTATCCAGGCTTAAAGTAATCTTTTGAGGACTGATACCAGAATATAACAATAGGTGACCAAGGTATTGATAGGGAAATTCTTGTTGCACAATTTCTGGGGCTATTCTTAAGCCAGCTAGTTGAAGATTATGTTGTATTTCTCCAAAAGTCTCTTTCATTTCCTTAGAATCCGGGCTGGCTAAAAAAATATCATCCATATAATGTAAAATATACAGGGATTGAAATTTCTCTGTAATGGAGGCAATGGCCAATGGTACATAAATTTGACAAATTGTGGGTCATCGGCCATTCCTTGAAAGCAACACCACCCATTGATATCTCTTATAAGGCTTTTAAAAATTAATAGAAGGTATGCCAGATGCAAATCGCTCACTACCCTCAGGATGCAAGGCAATGCTAAAAATGTAATCTATTAGCTCTATAAATAACAAATGATAACCTTGAGGATACCTACAGGGGATGGTAAGCCAGGTATGTGGCTCCTATAATTTGCATGCAATCATTAACAGCTCAGAAATCTTGTAGGAGTCTCCATTTTCCAGATTTTTTCTTTATAAAAAAGATTGGAGTATTCAATGGGGAAGTAGAAGGAACAATATGTCCTGCCTCTAATTGTTCCTTTAGAAGTTGATGTGCAGCCTGTAATTTCTCAATAGATAGTGGCCATTGCTCCACCCATACTGGGTCATCAGTTTTTCAGATAATAGAAATGGGACCAAGGTGCATAGCAATAGCCCCTGGGGAAAATTTCCCAGTTCAGAGTGATCTCACTCGCTTTTGATAATTAAATTTTTAGATAGAACAGACTGAGGGTCACCTTGGGGGAATTTACCCAGTCCTCTTCCTTGTATATAACCTTGGTCAGCCAGCATATTATTCACAGGCTCAGTAGTAAGAACTGCTCCCATGGCCAAAGCACATCTCTTCCCCAAACATTAACAGAGTTATGAGTTATTACAAAAGTTGAAAAAAGACTTGTATGTCTATCAGCTGACCATTTAGGAAACTGAGTACTACATTCTGGAGCCACAGCAATTCCTTTTGAAATATCCTGGTTGTCCACACACAAAGCAATTCTTTTGTCTGGCTCCTCCATCCTTCCCACCTATTTGCATGACTGAAGCTATAACCTGGCCCATAAATGTGATGAAGATCTATGTCCCAATATATGCATACATACTCATTAAGACTTTTGGCCTTATGGGGACTTAAAGCCTCTTTACAAAACTTGTTTGCATTTTCAAATGTGAATTGTTGAACAATGGGCACGGCATTTCCAACATCACCAAATATGTGGCCTGGCAGCTGTAGGAGGCGGTCTGAAAAAATCTGAATAGGGCTCAGACAGTCCCTGCCATACCTTAGATAGTTGATCTCCTGCAGCCTTATTAGGCAGGGCTTTGCAAGGTCTAGTAGCAGCAACAGCATTTTGTGCATGGACTGTTGGGTCAAAAAAAATTTGAGCTGCAAGTATAGAATATTGCCTAGTGTGTGTGAGCATATCTAAATTCCTAGCAGGAAATCCAGTAGGAGCATTACTTTGTGTGGTTTCCTTGCAAAATTCTTGAAATTTGCCTCTCCAGAGCAAATAGTCACCCCCACTCAGCACAAGTCTATAGAACTGCATCCAATCACTAAGGGTGCAATTTAATGCTGCAAAAAGAATCAAAATTGTCTGAGTAAAAGGAGCATGGGGCCCATAAACAGTGAAAGCCTCTTTAAGCTATTTTATATCCTTAAAATTTAATGGGCTGTGCTCCCTTACCATGGTATCCTCCAGATTCAGTGTCTCAATCACTGGAAACACTTGTCTTTCCTATTCTAACGCTTCTACCTTGGTTATTAAATTTTTGGCCTCATCCTTTAACACTCGAGGTACAGAGGACCTACAAAAAGAATCAGAATCACAAAAGGGGTTGTGTCTTGGCAGTTGGCATATACGCTCACCAGCTTCAGTTTCTGATTCCAAAGTATCCAGTTCATCAGTTATAGCATGACTATCATCTCTTAGTTGGGATCCCTCTTTTCCCCTAATAGATTGTTCAGATTCTAAATCTTGTAATTCCTCAAAAGTCCTATTCATCTCTGCCATTTTTTCTTTGAAATTGTTGCAATGAATTCTTTACCTGTCTTGTTTTAGTCCTATTGCCCTGTCTTTCAATAGGGCCACTAATAATCCACTGAGCATTTCCTTACAGTTACTGGCACTCATCCTTCAATACACCCTCATTCACTTACTTTTGCGGGCCAGCCTTCAAGGGTGATCTCATCTCATAGATGATCCTTTCTTTCCCAATCTTGGTGGGACCTACACTTGTAGCACCTGTGCCAGGATGTGTTCCACAAATCGGGCGAAGGCCTAGAGATTGAAATAAAGACAAGACAGAGCATCATTCATTCAATGGCAATGACAGAACACCAAATGCAGTTTACTGAGGGGGAAAGAATGGTCTTAAATACTGACTTACAGCACAGTGGAAAATTACAGGAATTTTAGGCTTAGCTCCTCCCTACGAGCTGTGTGTTGTCATGAGGTGTGCTGTCATGAGGTGTGCTATCAAAACAGGAGGAGTACCAAAACAGCCTTGGGGCAAGGAGTTCTAGCCAACAGCTTCAGGCTTGCTCAAGTTCACTCAGGGGTCAAACAGGAAGTGTGATAAACACATTGTAAATGTCTGCTTTGACAATATAGTCATATAATTCTGGTACTTCCCACATTATTTCATTGCTTGGACATTATAATGTATTCATCAAGTTTCCTTAGAAGGAAACTGAATTGGAAGTTCACATAGATATTTCCTTGGCCCTTTAAAAAGCCTATAGCACTGAGGAAAGAAAATCAAAATGAATAGACATAACGGGAGACACAAGCTAGCAGATCAACTATACTCATAAAAAAAATAATCAAAGAAATTTTATGATAGGGCCAGCCTCTCACAGCAATATCCTAGCCCCTGGTACCCACATCTGTCTTTGTTAGGATTTTATTGCTGTGAAGAGATACTACATACCATGGGAACTCTTAAAAAGAAAACATTTATTTGAGTTGTCTCACTTAATATTTCAAAGATTCAGTTAATCATCATTATGGGTAGGGCAAGGCAGCCTGCAGGTGAATGTGGTACTGGGGGTTAGTGTCCTTAAATCTTCACTCAGAGCTAACAGGATGTTCCACCAACACACTGGCCAGCATCCTGTATATAAGAAACATCAATGCCTGTCTCTGCCCACATCCAGTGACATACTTCTTTTAACTAGAAAAGCCCACTCCCACAATCCCCCATCCCCTGATACTCTTTTAGTAGCACTCACAGACTGTGGACTGAGAGTTGGAGGACTTTCCTTGCATCAGACTAAACCCTGTGAATGTCTGTGATAATTATTTGAATTGATCTGTTCAAGGAACCCTGGCAGTGCAACCAGGAGCTATCCCAGATGCATGAACTGGCTGTTTGTAATGAGACTAGCTGTGTTTATGACACTTGTGTCAATCTCACAGAAATCAGCTGCCTGGGTCTCCTGAGTACTGGGGTTAAAGGAAAGCACAGCCAAAAACCTGGCTTATAAAGCAGACTTTTGCATTACATAGGTAATGCCATTTTAAAATTCTTTCAGGGTCAGATTACAACTGAAACTTTGAAGAATTTCAATAGTAATAAGAAACAGCAAGTAAGGCCAGGAAGGCAATTAAATTCTTCAACAGAAAGTTAGTATCATAATTATTTAATAGTATATGAGTAACATGAAACAGATGTTCACACTTCACTGACAGGTCTTGGGGTAGAGGTGTGTGAAGATGAGTGAAAGAGGAAAGGCAGAAGAAAGAAAAGATAAAACCTGGGGAAGGGACGTCTTGCTTGACTTATGTCTTATTCTAAGTAAGCTTCTTATCAGGAATATCTTCCAGTTCCCTACTTTCAGGGGGAGATGGAAGAAATGGGAGTTATCTTTCAATTTGACCAGCTCATGCAAAGGCTACTCATGCATTGTATCATGATGGAGAACACAGTGTATCTGAGGAACTTTACTGAATAAGCCCTCAGTGCCTTGGGACCGATAACCCCAGCTCCATGTGGTGAGAAAAGTAGTGTTCACAAGATATGAAGCAACACCTCCACCAAGGCCCTGGATTCAAACAATTGCATTCTCTCCTAAGCATCTTCATTATGCTAAAGGACTGAATCTATTTCATTGTCAATACCTGAGGGTCTAAGTCTAGGTCACCAGGCTGATAATGAATCTCCTAAGCTCATTGATGTGTTTGAGAAGGAGCTATGTTCCTTCTTTATGAGTCAGGACCTAAACAGATGTCTTGCTTGCTCAGTCAACCTCTCAACACAACAGTGTTTACCTTTTCAAACAGTTTTCAACTGGGCTAATCTTGCCCAACTGGCTGAACTATGTGTTTCTCTAGAAGAAAACTGGACCACCACTGGCACTTACATCAGGAAAGAGAAGCTGCATTCAGATGACAAACAAGATAGTATCATCTTTTCCTCCTAGAAAGCTGGATGATGGCTCTACGAATGAAGGAGTTTTATCACAGAAAATCAGAGGAAATGCTTGGAAAATACATAGTAATGGAAAAAGTTGTCTTCCTAGAAAATTGAATACTTGGAGAGGAACAGAACTAGGAAGTTTGCATTTGTGAGCAATATTGTTAGTTGACACATGTTCAGTAGCAGGTTAAAATCAAAAGAAAGCAAAAGGTAATTTCATTTTTCGAAGTTCTCTGCTTGAGCAGGCATGGTAGGATAAATCTCTCCATATATGTAGAATGTGGATTTATTATAATGTCTCATAGGCTGTGGTCCAGGTAGTCCAAAAATGGCTGCCAGCAATGGGAATCTGAAGACCACAGCAGTTGTTTAAATCACCAGGGTGCATGTCTCACCTGGTCATCGTTATACTCTTCAAGTCCAAAGAAGAAAGCTCTAAAGCTAGTAAAGTTATAAACTTGGTAGTCATAATAGGGCAAGGAGCAACTGAAGGAGAGCCTACTCATTCAATTCCCTTTATACATGCAGGATACCCCCAGATGGTGAGACTCATATTAAGGTGAATCTAATTCTTCCTTATGTGTTTTATTTTATTATTGAATTTCATTTTTGATTACTATCAACCTCCTTAGTTCTGATATTAAACATGTGCACTGCCACCAAGTAGTTAAAGATGGATCTCATCATCTAATTCCATGTAAAGCTTCTCTGAGTGCCTGTGACAGTTCTGGAACAAACTCTGCCTGCCTGTCCTGTCTGAAATCCTATGTGGGAATCCATTCCAACTTGTCATGGATACAGAGAGCACAAATAACATCTATTGTCCCTAATATATTACCTTTCCTACCATAGGTTGTCTGGGCCTTTTTTGGTGAATATCTCCTATCTAAAAGCAATATATTTGGGCACATACAGGCTTATAGACACCCTTCAGGCAGGGAATATGTGCAAATATGTGGTTCCTTAAGGCAGATAATATGTGCAGTTATGGAGTGTCTTTAGTATTAGGGGGAAGCAATTTCTATTTACTCTTTATACATATTAATAGAACAACTCTGCCATTGCCCCACCATTGGTTGACTAAATTTTGACATATGAATTAAATGGAGCATTCAGTATTCATAGTGAGATATTCACCTTGTCCCAGCCTGTGGCATAGACCACGCCCATTGGGGGGGTGGAGACAGGGCTGGATATGACCTGGGGGAACTGATTTTGAGGAGCATACTGGGAGAGCTCTCTTTCCTGCAGCACAGGAACAGCTTTTTGGGACCGGGAACCTGCTGTAGTTCATTCTATGTTGTAAGTTATGTCTCGCTGAATAAACATCTATTCAGCCTATTTTTTTTCTCCTGATCCTTATCGAACATCAATATCTGGTGTCAGAAGCGGAATCCGGATTTTTACCGGACCTGGTTTTCACCAAGGTGGCAGACTCCGCTCACTTCTCATACCATCCCCGAATGGGCAGGGTTCCTTGAGTAACCAGGTGGACACACCACAGCTTGTGGAATATTTGCCACTGCGCTACAACTTTACCTCCACCGCAGCCCTGAGAAAGCTCACACTGTCTCATCTTTTGCCAATTCCCCACTTTGCATTTGCAGCTGTGGCTCACTTGGCGCCTGCCCAGCTGGTGTGTTTCCTGAGGCCCAAAGGCGCCAGTAAGAGGCAACACCTGTTAGCTCTGTGGTCCTCAGAAATTTGCACAAGGCTCCTTTCACTCATTCGTTTAACAAAATTTTGCTTGCCTTATTTTGTTAAGAGCTATTCTTCAGAGACCAAGATCAGAAGGATTGTCTGATGCCAGATGCGATTTGGTGGGACACCTCCAGGCATTACCACCACAAGCTGAGTTCAACAACTAAAACCATCAAAGTTCGAGGACAGCAGAATTCCACCTAAGGTAAATACAATATTCTTCACAATTTAAGATGATATAATATATGAGATCAATTGTTCCATACCTAGGGTGGATAATCTTATGATGGAAGACTTTGGAAATTCCTTTACTTCATATAGAGAAGGAATTTTAACAAAAGAAAATCATGGATTAACCAATATATACTTTTTATTTTTTTTTTTTTGTAAAGACAATGGGTATCAACCTGATGAAAAAAAGATTCAGAATATTAGAGATGCAAATAGAGAGCTGACATCTAGAATACAAAACATGGAACATAAAAATTACCAACTAGAAAACAGAATTTGTTCTATGTCAAATGCTTCAATAACCAAAACAGAAACAGTGCACTGCATTAACATGCTGGCAGAAACAGCTAATTCCTGGTTGAACGAAGCTGCTAATAAGGTTAAAAAACTGGAATATCAGATGGAAAGACTAGCAGAATCCGTTCCATGTCTGAGGATAATGGAAAGCTATCAGATAGAACATTGTTTCTGGAAGGCAGTTTACATGCCATTCAGATAATACCTAAGAATATTAAAAATAGGGAATCATTTGTAGTTGGAGAAAGCAAGAGCCTTACTGATTCAATGAAGTCTCTAGAAAGTTTTGTGATTCAAGATCAGATACTCAAGGAAACAATGCTGAGTAGATTTCAGGCCTTAGAAGACTGCTGAGCCATGCCAAGTTAGGGTAAGACAGACTTTTTACCTCCTTGCTTTTGTTGTGGTCTCTCAGGTACTCTAGGCATTAGCAATAATTGGCTGTACCAACCTTGAGGTGAGACCTTGACTATCCAGGTAGCTGTTTCTGTCCTTGCTGAACCATTTGAAGTTGTCCACCCACACTTCCTGCCTACCCTAGTATTGTTATTTTTCTTCCCAGGTCTTTGATGAGTTTGAATATTAAATTATCACAAGTATTATTCTCTCTTCCTAGTTAGATATATTTCTTAGTAGACTTAAGATTTCCAGCTTTGGACAACACTATTGTAATCCCCATTTTGCCTTCATCCTAGTTCTAGGTAGTTATGTCTTAAGTTTATATGTCCTCAATTTTCCTTTTCTTAGAGCACACTTGTTATTCACTGTTTTGTATATAGTTTTTGTATCAAGCCTAAATCATATCTTTAGACTAAAATGGGGATTTTGGTGAGATCATCACTTTTTTTGCACCTGTGGCATAGACCATGTCAATTGGGGTGGAGACAGAGCAGGAGTTACATGGGGGAACTAAGTTTGAAGAGGAGGCTCAAAGAGCTCTATTGCTTGCAGCACGGGGACAGGAGTACATCTGGAGGCATATTTGGGACCAGGAACAGCTAGTATTCCTATTTCTATATTGTAAGTTATTTCTCCCTGAATCGATTCAGCCTATTTGTTTCTCCTTATCCTTATTAAGCATCAACAAAGGAGAGCTGCTGTACCCAACATAAGCAGAAAAACAAGCCAAAAGTTAAAAGTGCAGAGGGTGCAGAGATGCTCAGGGGAAGGCATCACAGTAAGAAGGTACACTCAGGATTTAAATAAATAAATAAATAAGATATTCACTTCAGCCACAAAACCTACTAGTAAGAGTCATTGATAAGAGGAAAAATGAAAAATAGAAAAGGAGAGTGTTGTCAATGTTAAGGATGTTTGAAAAAATCAGAGAAAGAGACAAAAGGTAATGTAAAGCAATATAGAGGTTGAAAGAAAATTCGTAAATAGGTCAGAGGAAGATGTAAACTGTTTGCTGTGGGCTCTCATATCTACAAATATAAATTTAAATTTAGTAATATGCGTTAAAATTTTGACCATACAAGGTTAATTGCTTAAAAGTTCCATTTATTTCTCTAAAGACAATTTTATGTACTTGTTGAAAAGTTCTAGAGTTTGCCTCCAATATGGCAAGACCAGCCATTTGGGCAAAATATTGTTCTTGCCTGGACTGTTTGGATTTATGCTGTATGGACTGGACATGCAGGACACACAGGAAAGTGACTGCTGATACAAGATGGACATTTCTATATGGTTCCTTCTTCATGGAAGAGTCTGCTAGACAGTCTGAAGGATGTGAAGAAAAGGTACTGACAAGCTGACAACACAGGTAGGACACTTTTATATTTCTTGCTTGGCTGAAAAATCTGCCATACATAAACTATGGCCTATAGGCTTAAGATGAAACATTACAGAAGAACATC
The DNA here is from genome assembly GCF_943737965.1 of Phodopus roborovskii. NCBI lineage: Eukaryota > Metazoa > Chordata > Mammalia > Rodentia > Cricetidae > Phodopus > Phodopus roborovskii. The sequence continues at coordinate 16,971 of NW_026125834.1, forward strand.
GGATCTGACCAGGGGAGTTGTCCCTTTCAGTTCTAGATTTTATATATTATCCTCTGTTCTTTGAAGGAGTTGAAGACTGATAGTTAAGGTTATAGTATTCCTTGGTTGGGTTTAAAGTGGCATATAGGACTTTATACTCACAAAGATAGGATAGATCATAGAATATTTCACCTTAAATCTTACAAATGTTAATGGACTGGAAAAAAAATTCTATCTGTGTGATTCCTGTTATAAACCTACCTTTTATTACAAGAATAGATCTAAAACAAAAATGGTTTAAACATTTTTGGGGTCTAATGCTAACAGCCCTCAGATCAAAATTTATCTCTGAGCTCTGGTCATTAAATTCATATGATGAGAAACCATCCTTATCAATTCACTCCTGGTTATAATCAAACTAAGTATTAATAATTAATGACAGGGATAAACTTCACTCTGTCACCTATACATGTTCTAAATAATTAAGGTTACAACAAGTAACTGAAACAAATTTGTCTATTTAGCTATACCTAGACAGACTTCTAATAGTACAGAGATCTGTAGAATAAGGCATTTAAATGTTAACTAAAAAGCAATAATAATATCAGACGTAGAATCACAGATCCTAAAATGACCCTAGGCCTCTTAAGAAGATTATGGGACTGCATGAATTGTTATGACACTGACCAGGGAGCAAGATGCTCAAATACAATGTCTGTTGACAGGTTAAACCCAGCTTAGACTTTTTAGAGGATGCAGGGAACTGAAAAATTGCTTGCACCACCTTGGCCTAGATAAAATAAGGTCAGAAATTTCCATGTTCCTCTTCCACAGAGAAAAGACAAACAAAAAAACAAACAACAACAACAACAAACCTCTCATTATGTACATGGCGTGAAGAACTTCTGCCCTCAATGCCATAGACAATTAGTTATGGCTAGGAGTATATTGACTGGTCCCTGTTTTTTTTTTTTTTTTTTTTTTAGTAGATTGGACAGTTAATTAAATATATCCTTCTCAGCATTGGCTGGGCTAACCATAACTTTGTCAGCTTGTCAGTATTAGGCAGCCTTAATATGGCTCCTAAATAAGGATCTAAAAATATAAAGACATAAATGTCTAATTTGGACATTTATTTATTAATTATGCATACAGTGTTCAGCCTGCATATATGTCTCAAAGGCATAAGTGCATGCCTGCTGTTTTACAGATACCTAATATCTACTTTTTTCTACAATATGGATTTCAGCACAGATTGGTAATGATAATATATCTAAAACTTTTATGTCCTTTTATATAACATAGTTCATATAGGCTTCAGAGGATCAAATGTCATAAAGCTTCCATCCACTTCTTACAGGGCAAAAGGACTGCAGATAAGTACAGCTATTCTGAGGATGGAATTTTCTCCCTGGTCTAGCTGTCGTTCTTGATTACTAAAGGTAATGAACAAAGAGTTCCAATTAAATATATATGTTTTAACTTCTGTTCCCACTTTGAACACATCTCAGCTGATTTGTGCTTCTGGCAGATGAGAATCAGTTGCTGACTAAAGCCTGCTCCTCAATATTGCTCTCCCTGGACTTATGGTGAACTAGTACAGCCGATGTGAATCTTCAACAGGGTCTACAAACTAATGCCTGTGATAAATGTTGGATTTCCTGAATCCCCCTTCCTTTTGTTGTTATTGTCTAGCATTTAAGCCTACTTGCAGCTAAGAAAACACTGCAAAAGTAAGCAGGAAGTAATACAGGCATATCCATGACACAATGGTGTTTTGATTTTCAAATAGTTGTCAACTGGAGTTCTACAGCCTATAAATCCTCCCTGAGCAGCTTGTTGCTATTATGTCTACTGGTTTAATCAACCTCCAAAGAAGTAACTCCTGACTGCAAAAGCAAAAGGTTTTATTGCTATAAATCCAACCAGCTGGGACCTCAATTTATAGGAAAAGTAAGGTAGTGGCCTAAAATAGTGAAGTGTTTTTAACAGGATAAACAGACGGGGAGGCTTGAGACCATTAGTCTCAGTGACAAGGTTTCCAAAATACAGGCAGTTCATAGAGTACAAATTTAATTTACAAGGTCATGGATCTAAGTTAATAGTATCTGTCATTTGTTTATGCAGGATTGATAAGCACACATGAAAAGTTGAGGGATTTTCTTTGTTTTTACTTTTTCACCTGAGAACAGGATGTGGGCTCTGTACTCTGTAATCAGGGATTTATCTACTGGCAGAAATTCTTGTTCTCTTTATTCTTGCAATAAACCCTAATTTTATACCTTTTGGTTATTAATTTTTTCATCACATTCCCTCTTTGCCATGAACATTAGAGGCCCAATTTTTGGGCCTCCGATAGGTAAAAGACTTCTGGTGTTTTTTGGTGTACAGATTAGTCACCTAGCCCTCTATGGATAGGAGTTATCTTTTGATATATTATCTCAACAAGGGAAAATGTGAAATGTATTCTTTCTTTTACCACTTCCTGATTACTTTGGTGGTGTTTCTTGGACATGAGAAGGGTAAAATGCTAGACAAAAAACAGACAAACAAACAAACAAACAAACAAACAAATAAATAAATAAATAAAAACAGGGGGGATTCAGGAAATGGAACATTTATCAGAGGCATTAGTTTATAGATAGACCCTGTAAAACATTCACACCAGCTATGACACTAAGCCGAGAGCAGTATTTAGGAGCAGGATGTAGTCAGTAACTGATGCTCATCTGCTAGAAGCACACATTTGCTAAGACATGTTATAACTTGTGAACATAAGTTAAAATATATATGTGTGTGTATGTGTGTGTTTGGAATTCTGTATTGATCAAGATGGACATCAAGACCAGAGAGAAAATTCCATCCTCAGGAAAGTTGTACTTGTCCGCAGTCCTTTTGACTGGATCCAAGCTTTATGACATTTGTTCCTTTGAAGCCTATATAAACTGTGTTGTATAAAAGGACATAAATGTTTTAGATACATTATCATCACCAATCTGTACCAAAATCTATATTTTGAAAAAGTAGATATTGGGTATCTGTAAAACAGCAGGAATGTACTTATGCCTTTGAGTCCTAGGAAAACCTACAGATTTGAGTTAGAAGCTTGTACATTTTTCTTCTGTCAAGAGAGATCCACATAAAGATTGGTCAGACATACCTTAGGCCTGATGAAAAGTCCTTCACATTTACACTTAGATGACAACCAAAATAAATCATAAAACCTTGAGCTTTTGACTAAACAGCTGGGAGTCACTGCTCAATAGCTTAAGAGAACTTAATTAAATGTTAAGCTCTGAATTTTTATATTGTAAATTATTTTTCTATCTTTAAGACTTATATGTCTTGGGCTAGAGAGATGGATCAGAGATTAAGAGTACTGTCTGCTCTACTAGAGTTCCAGAGTTCAATTCACAGCACCTATATTGTGTCTCACAAACATCTATAATGAGATCTGTTACCCTCTTTGGGCATGCAGACATGTATGCAGGCAGAACACTGTGTGCATAATTAATAAATAATTGTTCAAAAAAAGTTATATGTCTTCATATTTTTAGATCCTTTTTAGGAGCCATATTAAGGCTGCCTTTACTGCCAAGGTCACAAAGTATTGGTTAGCAAAACCATCAAGAGTATCAGAGACCTTTGAAGGATAAATTTTATGTAACTTTTGAATCTATTTAAAAAAATGACAGGGACCATTCCTTATATTACTAGCCATAATCAATTGTCTATGACATTGAGGGGAGAAGTTTTTCACCAAGTGCATAATGTGAGAGGTTTTTTTTTTTTGTCGTTTTTTTTTTGTTTTGTTTGTTTGTTTGTTTTCCTCTGTGGAACTGTGACTTGGAAATGTTTGACCTTATTTTGTCTAGGCAAAGATGGTGCAGATAATTTTCCAGTACTCTGGAGCCTGTATACAGTCTGAGCTGCGTCCTATCTGTCAGCAGGCATTGTATTTGACGCGCACAATCAGCATTAAAATGTATGTGAGAAAATTAGGATTTCAGAGAGAAAATTTTATAACTAACCCCATTTAAATGAAAACAAACATTTATAAACAGCCTTTATAAAACTAGAAATTTGCATTGTCAGTTTTAGCTTTAAAAATACTGATTTTATTTTGAAACTCCTTTTAGGGAAACATAAAACTGCTGTGTGACTCAGTTTATCTAAATAACTTATGCTTCCAAATTTAGCAAAACCAAGGATGGATTCCTTTTGTATCATAAAAAATGAGCATCTCAACTTTTGGTTGGTATATACAGTCTATGGCTGTGATCTTAAATTTTAGCCCTTTGATTTAACTACAAACATTAACAATGTAATAGAAGCACAAATAAATTGTAACTTTCTGAATTTAAACATTTAAAAACTGTCTTATAAAACAATGAAACATCCTGTAATTTGTTTTTGTAATATCAAATTTAAGCACCCTTTATGTCTTTAAAACCATTATGACCTGAGTGACTGTTAAATTTATGTTAATTTCCAGTGTTGCTAATTGTAACAGTTTAACTGGTTTCAATTTTTAACAGCATTAGACATAAAACAGTATTAATGTCATCTACGTTAAAAGGACATCTGATTTTCTGAATATCTGAATTTAATGACCAGTGCTCAGAGATAAATTTTTAGATGAGGGCTGTTAGCATTGGACAGCAAAAATGTTTAAACCATTTTTGTTTTAGCTCTACTCTTGCAATAAACAGGTTTGTAACAGGAAACACAGAACTTTTTGACAAGTACATATATTTTTCTTGAGAGAAATAAATGGAACTTTTAAACAGTTAACCTGGTATGGTCAAAATTTTTAACTCATATTACTAATCTTGAATTTATATTTGTAGATATCAGAGCCCACAGCAAACAGTTTATATCTTCCTCTGACCTATTTACTACTTTTCTTTGAACCTCTATAACTTTTAACATGACCTGTAGTCTTTTTCTCTGATTTTCTCAGACATCCCTAGTGTAGATAAATCTCTCCTTTTCTGTTTTTCTTTTTTCTTATCACTGAATCTTACTCAGAGTTGCATGCCTGAAGTGAAATCTTATTTATTTATTTAATTCCTGACTCTACCTTCTTGCTATGGTGCTTTCCCCTGAACCTCTCTGCACCCTTTGCTCTCTTAATTGTTGGCTCCTTTTACAGATTATGTGGGGTACACCAGCTCTCCTTTTATATTATCTTTCATTGTAATTTTATTTTTATCTCTTTTCTACTCTTCTGGATCCTGCCAATCCTTTTTCCTGTTCTATCTTTTATTGCCTAGAGAAGTGGATTCATACTTGTAACACTTGAAGTTCCTTTTGATGTTCTCTGTGCTACTTTGATGAGTTGCGTTTACGTATAAATCTCCAGGCCCATTTGAATTGTTTACTAGACCACTGTTATCTTATTTTGTTTTCTTTGCTTCAGACTGATTGTACCAAGTCTGCACATAGCCATCACATCTATTTACCATAGATTTTGATAGTTGTATTTTTTAGTTGACATAAAAACCTTTACTATATTTTTTTCTCCCCAAAACCTCCTTATCCTCTACCTCACCCCCCCCCCCACCCTGTACCTGCATGCTTCTGTGTGGTCCCTCCAGTCACAGTCACTGCCACCTGAGGAGAGGAGGGAAGGGCCAGGGGCAGCTTCAGTTATTCACCTCCATAGATCAGAATTTCTCTTCTTTCTGAATGCCCACCAGCTGATCCAATGCACCTAGGCCTCCAGCAACACAGCATGGATCCTGGATGATCATGGCTTAGGACTTCTGTATCAGGAGGGGCTGGGTGCTGTTTACCCTGGTTTTCTGCATTACCACCAGCCTGAAAGTTCCTTGCCTGGGAATTTTTGTTTTTTTGTTTGTTTGTTTTTTACATGTCGATCCCAGTTCCCTCTCCACACCTCCCTCCACCCCTCCCACTTACACTCTCTGCTCCCTCACATGCACTCTGACCACCCTGCCCTCCCATCCCGTCACCAAATTTCCACATGTAGGGCAATGCCATCCAGGTGGGGTCATGTAGATCTGTCATGTCATTTGATGTAGGGAGTAGGACTTTTCTCCTGTATCTAGGTTAAGGCAGTATTCCTCCATGGTGAATTTCTCTGCGAGGTTCTTTTGTGTACCAGGAATACATCCTAGTTCCACTGTCTGAGGTCCCTAGTACTGCTCAGTCCTTCTGGCTGAGACCCATATTCAGGGAAGCCTGAGTCAGTCCCATGCTGGATTGCCAGCTATCAGCCTGGGGACCCGTTAGCTCCTCTTTCTTCAGGTCAGCTGTCTCAATGTTTCTGCCACTTGGTCTTAATCCGCTCCATCTGCATCTGTATTCTATTTTGACTCAGTGTTTAGGTATGGGTGTTGCCTTCTCTTTCCAACAGGTATTAGAGTATTCAAATTACGATGAAGACAACACTTTATATTATTACTCTTTTGTCAAGTATTTCAGGAATAAAACTCCCAAACGCATTAGAGCTATCACCCAAGCAGCTAACAGGAAAAAGATATATCATCTTTGTGATATTGCTCCTTCCCTTTCATGGTTTCCTGAAGTGTCTGTGACAACTAGATAAAATGTACACCCAGGTCCCCTGACCTTAGCAAGAAGCCACAGAAAAAACTTCTTCTGTGCCATATGCCCTAAAATCTCTCAAGATTTTAATAATCTGGGCACCCTTCTCTCTATTGAATAAGTTAATCATTCCAGTCTGCATTGTGTGATTGTATCTGCAACATCTGCACATTGTGTGGAAGGGAAGAGGATGATCTCACACTGTTGGAAGACATTGGGGTTGTCTGTTTTAGACAGGAGTAAGTGACATTGAGATTTGTGTCCCTACAGGTGTCTACAACGTCTGAGTCTTGAGTAGATGCCAGAGCCAAGGAACCCTGTGATGTGTCTTTAAGCACACTCTAACCCTTGGGGAAGTGCTCTTCTTCAAGCTTAACCAGCCAGTCAGCAAAACCAGGCCAACCAGCCAGTCACAGGCATTGCAGGACACTTCCTATAACCACACTGTAGGCTGTTACTCTTGCTTCGGGCTTCATTTTAAGTGGAACAACTGCCAGTGTATTGATTTCTGTTCTGCTAGTGGTACTGTAGTACATTGTGAGTGGACCATGGATGAGCACAGAAGCCACAACATGGTGAGTGAGGGGATGTTATCCTCAGATGGGCAGGATGGGATGGGGAGGCCTGGGAGTTGGTGTGGCAGGCCCTACAGGTTGCTTGTTGGGAAAATTTGGCCACATTCAGTGTTCTGTAAAGTACCATCTGGTCCTAGCAACTCCCCATACCTGGGTGTTGGGGTATGAATATTTCACACAGTGGAAAGCATTTGATTTCCATCAGAGAGCTTTGTGTAGAAAGACATTGATAGTCAGCACCAGAGTTCTTTTGGTGCACAGGATGGCAAGTAGCCAAACCTGGAGAGTCCTAATTTCTCCAGTGTCTTCTATAACTTCTGCAGTACACATTTAATTCTTAGGTACAAGATTTATGTTTAGTTATTTGTGTGTATCTTATAAAATACTTTTTCATTATTTCTGTACATACTTATATTTATTTATTTTTGATTTTTTGATATAGCTTTTTTCTTTGATTTTTACATATTTATTATTTTTTTTTCAATCAAGACCAAGGAATATTTAATAATGGTTATTCTATACAGGAAAATATCAAATGAAGAGAACTTGATATCCCACTAGAGGAAATCAAATCCATAGTGTACCCATGGCTTTTCTGGAACTCAGTATATAGACCAGGCTGGTCTTGAACTGAGAGATCAAACTGCCTCAGCATTCCAATAGCTAGGATTAAAGGCATATGTTTGACACTATCTCCTGGCTTGCCTCATAATTGTAGCTAGTTTTTTTTTATTATTATTTTATTTTATTTAGCAAAGTCCATTTAAATGAAAACAAACATTTATAGACAATATTTGGGAATGTGTGAATTGTTCTTTCCAAACGACTTCCTGCTGGTAAGGGGCACTGTCATGGGGTATTCGAAGAAGATTCAGAAATCCTGGCTGTAGTTTGTAAGGCTGCTTTGTTTAGCTGTTTTGAATGTAGGATCACCTTGTACTCTGTTTCTGGTGGGCTGTCTTGAACAATCCACATTAGTCTGGAAGGAATCCACATCTTTTCATTTTCTGTGGAAACAAAAATAGAAATCCTTTTCCCCAGTGACTTGTCCTTCATTTATGGTAGCCCTTCCACGGAAGCTCAAATTGTTAGTTGGGGGCAGTCTTGTAGTTCTCTAGACCTTTGTTTGTGTTCAATTTTATCTTCAAACCAATATTTGCTCCCTCTTTTATGTGCTCCCTCTCTGTTTCTGTCTCTCTCTTTCCTGTCTTCTATTCCTAACCAGGCTCAATCTTCCTGGTCACACATGTTTTCCTTTCCTCCCCCTCATTTTCTCCTACTTCTCTCTCCATTCGCTGCCCCCCCCCCCACTTTCCCTGATCTCCAGGGGACTTTTCCCTTCCCAGTTCTGTGAGGGACTGCATATGAATCTCTTAGAATACACCTTGTATCCTAGTTCCTCTGGTGGTGTGAATTATAGGCTGGTGATCCTTTGATCTAAGTCTAAAATCCATATATAAGTACATACTGTGTTCCTCTTTTTGTGACTGGGTTACCTCATTCAGGATGGTTTCTTCAAGTGCCATCCACTTGCCTGCGAATTTCAAGATACCATTGTTTTTTTCTGCAGAGTAGAATTCCATTGTGTAGATGTGCCACATCTTCATTAACCATTCTTCATTTGAGGGGCATCTAGGTTGCTTCCAAGTTCTTGCTATTACAAATAGTGCTTCTATGTCCGTAGTTGAACAGATGTCTTTGTTGCATGGATGTTAATCCTTTGGGTATATGCCTAAGAGGGGGATTGCCGAGTCCTGTAGTAAACTAATTCCCATTTTCCTGTGGAACCGCCATCTGATCTCCAAAATGGCTGTATGGGTTTGCACTCCAAGCAGCAGTGGCAGAGTGTAACTCTTTCTCCATATCCTTTCCAACATGAGTCATCATTGGTGTTTCTAATTTTAGCCATTCTGGCAGGATTAAGATATTATCTCAAAGTTGTTTTGATTTGCATTTCCCTGATAGCTAAGAATGTGGAGCATTTCCTTATGTGTCTTTCAGTCATTTTGATTTCCTCTATTGAGAATTCTTTCTTCAGTTCTGTAACCCATTTTTTTAATAGGGTTATTTGGTGTTTTGTTGACTAGTTTCTTGAGTTCTTTGTGTATTTTGGAGATCAGATTTTATATATGGATCGCAGTTCCCAGTCCCTCCCTCCCATGCCTCCTAATTCGGCTCCTGTCCCATTACTGTCCCCACTCCACAGGGAGGGTCTTGCCTTCCAGGAGGAGTCAAAAATCTGTCAAGTCATTTGGAGTAGGGACTATGTCCTCCCTCCTGCCTCTAGGATAAGGGAGTATCTCTCCCAAAATCCTTTCATGCTCCAGGGATATATCCTGGTTCCAGGGAGACAACTTTTTTCTAGGTATAGCATTGGAGCATGGCATGACAGTTGCTCTGTAGAGCAGGCTAGTCCCAAACTCATAGAGATGTACATACCTCTGCCTCCTGAGAGTGATATTATAGGCATGGGTCACAAACATATCCATACATGGCATTCTTGTGTTGGATTGTACTCCACTACTAAACTGTGATGTAGAAGAGTAGAATTGTACATATAAAAGACTTACCTATTTATATGGATAGTCAGACCCACAAAATATGATTTAGCTGAGGGAGTACTGCCTATAAAATAGCCCAAAGATAGGTAGTGTACTAATAAGGCATGTTAGAGATTAAGATGCTAAAATATATGTTTGATCTCTAGGATTGTCCAGGATATTTGGCTCCAAACCATGACAAAGGAAAAACTCCTCATTCACAAAGAGCCCCCGGGCCCATGTCCTTATGACAAAACAACACTTTTAGAATCAGCTCAGGTGACATTGTTTGGTCACACTGAATATAAGGGCCTGTTGTGGCAGAAAGGGCTAGTGTTCTAGAGAAAATCAAAGTTCTCCCAGATGGGCAAGATAAACCCAAGTGACAACTGTTTGAAAGGGAAAATCCTTTTGTTTTGAGGGTTGGGCTTAGCAAGCAATACTTTCAGTTTAGGTCCTCAATCATAGAATTGGATCAGTGCTTCTTCCCACAATATGAAACTTGATTGGCAGAAACAGTAACAACCAGGGGGCTGTGCCTTAGGACTTTTCCATCATGCCCTGAGAGATGCAGAATAAAATAGAGCTCCTCCTATAAAACAAGGAGGAGGGATTGCAATTGTCTAGGGCCAGGGCCTTTGTATAGGTGTTATTTCAGATCCTCTAGAACACAACTCTTACTCCTGCTTACTTTCTAGAGTTTTCACATTCCCTTTCATTTCCTCCTGGAAGTAGTAAAGAGGTAGCAATTCTTTATAAGAAGTTTACATAGAATAAGATATAAGTTAAGCAAGACCTCTCTGCCCAGGTTTCATCTTCTCTTTGTTCTGCCTTTCCTATCTTCCTCATCCTCTGGTACATCTGTGTCAGAAACTGTCATTAAAGTGTGACTTGCTGTTGCATGTCACTGGTGCACTAAGAAATCATTATGATACTATCTTTTCTGTTGAAGACTTTCATGGCCTTACTGGCCCGACTTGCAGTTTCCTGACCCTATTTAAATTCTTCAAATTGTCAGCTGGCATCTGACCCTTGAAGAACTTAAAAGTGGCAGCAATTGTAGAATGCAAAATATTTTTTAGAAGCCAGGAAGTGATGATGAATGCCTTTAATCCCAGCCCTCTGAGGGCACATGCAGGCCAATTTCTGTGAGTTTGAGACTAGTGCGCTATATAGAGTTAGCCCCACTACAACTGAGGCTACAGCACAGGGAAACAGAGAAACCCTGCCCCAGAAAATTATCTGTTGTAGGCTTTCTCCTCTTGGAACATTAGTGAGAGATGGTTGCATGCTATCATTACAGAGTTTTTTTTTTTTTTTTTGTTTTGTTTTGTTTTGTTTTTTTTGTTTGTTTGTTGTTGTTGTTTTCTTTCTTTTAACCTTTTTAGTCTATGCAGTTATTTCTTACTGGAAAGGCAAAGTCTAGAACAGCTTTACTCCCAGCATTTTAGAATTAATTTTCTGAGACATGATTACTCATTGACAATGGTTCATTTGATCCCAGTATGTTGCTTTCAAGGGCACTGTATTCTTTCACCTTAAACATACCTCATTAAATTAAGAGACTGTATACCCTCAGAAGGTAGAAGGATTTTTTTTTGACCAAGCATCTTAAACACCTAATTTGAGGATACCAATTACTTTTAAGGTGATATTTAATAAATGGAACTCATTAGGCTGTAACACTGCACATTGATTTAAAATATAATCCACCTCTACATCACAAATGATCTCAATGACAACAAGATAAAAAAGTATGACCCCAGTGTTTTAAAAATGTCCATATGTGTCATGAAGTTGACTGTCCATTACACTTACAGCAAAAAGAATTTGCATGTGGAGCATGGATGCTGCCTTTAGACCAGAGTAGAAAGAATAGTTTATTGCATGCACTGCAAGGAGAAACAGGGTAGATGTCAGTTGCTGTATCCATCATAAAAGATGGCCGTGATTGCTGCATTGCGATGGTTTGAATGTGATTGCACCTATAATCTCATAGGGAATGGCAGTAGTAGAAGGAGGAGCTTTGTTGCAGTGACTTTGGCATTTTGAGAAGAAGAGTATCACTGGTCATGGGTTTTGGGGTTTCCTATGCTTTGGATATGGGCAAGTATATAAGATGTCTTACTGAGGCCTGCATATCAAGATGTAGCCAGCACCATATTCTTCTTAAAATCTTGCTCCCTGCTATGATGAAAATGGACTCAATTTCTGAAACTGTGAGCCAATCCAATTAAAAATATATATATATATATATATATATATATATGAAATTTGTGGGGGATCTCTTTCTTGCAAGTAGAATAAGAGTTTTTCATCCCTGAATGTCACTGTCAAGACTAGGGTTGGAATCCGTGACTGGGAGAATATTACCAAGGAGGCAGAGAGAGGTTGACCTCTGTGAATTAGGGACCAGGCTGTTCTATAAGAGCTAGTTCCAAGACAACCTTAAAAGTCACAGAGAAACCCTGTCTTAGAAATTATACACAGGAATGAAAATCCTAACTTTATAGATTCAGTGGTTTTCTTCTTTAAATACTCAGGGTGTACTGAATCATGTCATGTGAATGAAGACAGACCAGATTTGTTGAATAAAATTTGGATATATTGAGCTGCGAGTAGCCAATGGTGTGATGTCATTGAGCTTTGCATTGATCACAGCTACTCCTGCCTTTGCTACCTCATGCTGGGAAGAAACTCCTACAATTCCTTTAGGAAAAAGCTTTGAATGTTCACTAAGAAGGAAATAAAGTTTACTTATTGACTGTTTTCCAATTCCCCAGGCAAATGACCACAGGAATATGTAAGAATTGAGTTCATTTAACAACTTTGAAGCTGGTGTAGGCACAATGCAGAAAGAGGTGGGGGAAGGAAGGAACATGTGCAATTTCTTGTTTTCCTTTGGTGGAAATATCAGTGTGGAGCCTATTCAATTGTAGATGGTTTACACAATGTCTGACTGGCCATTTCTTGGTGTCCATAGACAAGGACAATCAATAATCTTGATAAAGTACTGATGAGATAATGAAACCGAATTGCTGACTTTCGTATAGAAGATACAATGTAATCCACAGCCCAATACTATGGTCAGTGTGTAAGCTTCAGAGCCTAGATGTCATTTATGCAGGGACAGGAATGGAAGACGTGCCCTGTGCTGACCTGGGCAATGGCCCTTTTCCTCTTATCCTCCCTGAGTGTAGGTTCCCTTGGGTGAGTGAAATCTCTGTGTCCACACTGGGTTGTGGTGGCGCAAGACTTTTATTCAAGCACTTGAGAGGGAGAGGCAAGAAGCTCTATGTGAGTTTGAGGTCAGTATGATTTTCAAAGAGAGTTTTAGTGTGGGTCCCAAACATAAAAAGACCCACCCAAACCTAAAGAGACACCCTGCTTTGAAAACCAAAGGAAAAAACAAAACAAAACAAACAATCCAAGGGGAAACAAATATTGTTGTTCAATATGAATGACAAGGTTTCTTTTGGTATGTTTTGGGAACATCCAAGGGAAAAACGGAAAGTTTGCTTATGAAATTCATGAATATTGCATTCCACATTCAGATTTGTCTTTATGTGTCACACACAGTTTATAAACCAGTGGAAATATGTCATTGGAATAATCTTTCAGCAATACATGATCACAGCTTATTTAACTTTCCACATTCACTAGCTACCATAATAGCATGTTTCAGGAAAGTTGAGTTCCTGGGAAAAAAGGAATTTCTTATCTGCAGTTTTCTCAAGTGTGCATGGTGTTTAGTGTGTGGACAGGCATTGTACATGTGTTCAGGAGCAGAAATTCAATCATTCTTCTGTATTAATATTTTTGTGGGCATCATGGGGCTGGTTTTGCCTTAAACCACAAGGAGCCTTGCAGAAGCATAGAAAGATATTACCCCCATTTTTAGAGAGAGATCTAAACCATGAAGCATCTCTGTTGGGGAAAATGTAGTACATGGAGGAACAGAAGCAAAAGAGAGTGAGCATTCTTCTGAATTAATTTTGTGGGAGTTGTGAATTCTTTTTATTTAAGATCTAAACAACTGGCATGATGTGTAGCTGGTTAACATTGTTCAAGATCTTGGTTTTCCTGACTGAGTTTCCTCTGGTGTTTTGATAAAAAGTTGATTATATTTTCTAGCTTTTGTTCTTGTCATTGTCTCTGCATCTCCCCTTTATCCTTTCTCAAATAATGTATACCTTCTTGATCACCATACATTTGTTGTAAATATTAAGGTCACAGTATGTCAAAGTATGACCTGAACATTTCCGGGATTTCCTCTGTGTCCATTATTATATCCCCATTTTCATTTCTGATTTTGTGAATTTGTATGTTCTCTCTCTGCTTTTTCATTAATTTGGGTAAAGTTTTGTCTAGCTTGTTGATTTTACTGAAAAAAACAACCCTTTGTTATATTGATTTTTTTTTTGCATTGTTTCCCTGGTTTCTGTATTATTGATTTCAGCCCTCAAATTTATTATTTTCTGGTGTCTACTCCTCCCGTGTGAGTTTGTTCTTTTTCTCCTAACGCATTCATTTGGGGTGTTAATTCTCTATTGTGACTATCTTCTGTTTTTTTTTTTTTTTTTTTCATATGGTCACATAGTACAATGATTTTCTCTGGTACCACTGCTTTCAAGGTGTCCCATTAGTTTGGGTATGTTGTGTCCTCATTCTTGTTGAATTTTAGGATGTCCTTAATTTCTTTATTTCTTCTTTGACGCAGGTATGGTGTAATTGAACATTGTTCAGTTTCCATGAGTTTGTAGGCTTTCTGCGATTTGTGTTGTTGTAATCCAATTTTTAAAGCATGCTGTTCACATAAGATACAGGGGACTATTCCAATTCTCTTGTATCTGTTGAGGTTTGTTATGCCACCTACTATTTGGTCAATTTTAGAGAAGGTTTCATGTGGAGCAGGGAAGAACTTATATTCTTTTGTGTTTGGATGGAATGTTCTGTAGATGTCTGTTAAACCCAATTGAGACGAAACTTCTGTTAATTCTTTTGTATACTTTGTTAAGTTTGTGACTGGTGGTCCTGTCTAGTGGTGACAGTGGTGTGTTGAAGTCTCCCAATATAAGTGTGTGAGGTTTTATGTGAGGTTTGAGTTTTAGTAGAGTTTCTTTTATGAATGTGGTTGCCTTTGTGTTTGAATCATAATTGTTCAGAATTGTGTTGATGGATTTCTCCTGTGATGGACATGGAATGACTGTTTTAATCTATTTTGATTAATTTTGGTTGGACGCTTAACTTGTTAGAATTTGGATAGCCACACCTGCTTGCTTCTTGGGTCCATTTGATTGGAAGATCTTTTCTTAGCTTGAGGTAATATCTGTCTTTGAAGCTTAGATATATTTCTTGTATGCAGCAGTGAGATGGATTCTGTCTTCATATCCACTGTTAGCCTGTGTCTTTTTACAAGCAAGATAAGACCACTAATGTTGAGGGAGAGTAAGAACCATGGATTGTTAATGCTTGGTTGTTTTAGATTTGTTGCTGGCAGTGGTATTGTGAATTTATCAGTCCTGCTTTACCCTTGATTTGTGGTGCAGTGGATTATCTTTTGCCTACATCTTTGTGAGCATAGTTAACTTCCCTGGGTTGGAGTTTTCCTTCCAAATCTTTCTGTATGGCTGGATTTGTAGATACATATTGTGAAAATCTGGATTTGTCTTTAAAAATTTTGTTCTCTGCATTTATAGTGATTGACAGATTTGTTGGGTATAGTAGCCTGGGCTGGCATCCGTGGACTCTTGTACTTGTAGAACATCTATGAAGGACCTTCTCGCCTTGAGGCTTTCCATGGAGTAGTCAGGTGTAATTTTCATAGGTCTTCCTTTATATGATACCTGGAATTTTTCCTTCACTGCTCTTAATGTAATTTTTTTTATTTGTATGTCAGATGTTTTGATTATTATATGTCGAGGTATGTCGAGGTTTTTTTTTTTTGGGGGGGGTGTTTGGTATGCTCATTGTACTTTCATGGGCATGTCCTTCTTCAGATTGGGAAAGTTTTCCCACAATGATTTTGTTGAATATGTTTTTGGCACCTTTGAGCTGGGCTTTCTCACCTTCCTCTATGCCTATTATTCTTAAGATTAGCCTTTTCACGGTGTCCCATGTGTTTTGTGTTAAGGATTTGTTGGATTTATGATTTTCTTTGGTCAATGAATCTACTTACTCTATGCTATCTTCTGTGCCTGAGATTCTCTCTTCCATCTCTTGAATTCTGTTGGTTATGCTTGCATCTGTAGTTCCTGATCATTTGCCAAGTTTCTCTATTTCCAGCATTCCTTCGGTTTACGTTTTATTTATTGTCTCCATTTCCGTTTTCAAGTCTTGAACCATTACCTTCACTTTCTTAATTGTTTTTTCTGGCTTTCTGTACTTTCTTCAAGAAATTTGTTCATTTTTTCCATTTTTTTTTGTTTGTTTCTTCTTCCGTTTCTTAAAGTACTTTTTTTCATCTTCTTTGAGGGCCTCTATCATTTCTTATGGCAATAATTTTTTATTTGTTCTCTTCTACTTCATCTGCTTTGTTTGGTGTAGATTCCATAGATTCTGGTGCTGTTATTCTTGTCATTCTTTTTTAGGTGTTTTATTGTATTTCCATCTTCCCGTACCTTCTTCCCCGGTGTGTTTTGGTAGGTCAGAAGTTTGATGTCTGTAGCTCTGGGTGGTCCAAGCTCTGTAGGAGTTCTCTCCACAGTCAGGGCCTGGCAATGGGGATATAAGTTCAGATTCCAGCTGAAGACTGGCAATGAAAGTCAAAGATTTTGAAGGCTGGGACCCAGGATGTTCCTTAAGCTGATAGGCAGATCTAGACTGGGCCTGGCACTCTCCAGCTGAGGCCTCTTTGGCAGAGGCCCTACAATGGGGGTCAAGGATCCACCCTGCAAGAACTCAGAGTGGTCCCATGGAGACAGGGACCGGAAAATCCATTTGAGGTCTCTAGCCAAGGCCTGGCAATGGATGAAAAATACTGGGCTGATACTCTGGATGATTCCGCATTGATAGGCATATCTAGCTGGGACCTGGCACTCTCCAGCTGAGGTCTCTTTAGCAGAGGCCCTAAAATGGGGGTACCTTCACTCATTACTTTAACCATTTAAAAAGCCTCATTGAGATTAGTGATTTTTCTAAATCCAATCCTACACATTTGCTTCATATTCCATAAAGCAATTCATATTGGAGGAAACTGTTAAGACTTTAAACACCTAAGTACCTGGGTTACAAGAATGAGTGCTCACAGTATTGTATACTCACAGGTAAAAATATGTTTGGTTAATGATTTGATTTAATTTTAATTATGTAATGCCAGTGCATGGATTTGTGTTTGCTCACACTTGTTCCCAAGAATGTTAGCCTCTTGAATTATTCTAGTAGCAAGAACTACCGAATTTTTCAAAATCCTGACATGGGTCCTGTTAATGAACATTCTATAATTTTTCTTGTCCATATCTCTTACGCTATCTCTATCCTTTATCTATCATCTTGATATGAAGTGATAGAGAAGAGCTCATGAAAGAGGAAATCAAAATCATGGAAACAACTTGGTGAAGATTTTAACCATCATACTTTTTTCTTTAATTTCAATAATCCAAATTTTTTTTTTTTTTTTTTTTTTTTGTTGAGCATGGTTCTTACTAAATTCTCTACACCCAAGATAAATGACAAACTGGTCAGCCCTTCTGATGTAATCTGCAACCCAAGAGAGAGACAAAGAGAGAGAGAGAGGGCGAGAGAGACAGACAGACAGAGAGACAGAGAGAGCAAGAAAGACAGCATGAGAGAGAGAGGGAGAGAAAAGAGAGATAAAGAGAGCAAGAGAGACATCAGCCCAAGCTTCTCCACCTTCAGGTTTCATACTCTGTACCAAAGGCACAACATATAAGATTGGGGAAGAAACCTCCCCTATGACTGGTGGCTATGCTTGAAGCTCTGATTGGCTGCTGAAGCCTGAGTTACAGAACTAAATGAACAGAAAAGACACAGAATTTGAGGGCAGCTTTCGGTCAGGACTACCAAATATTCTAAACTCTTTGAATAGACACAGAAGCCATTAGGGTTTCCAAGCAACAACCCAGCCTCCCTGGGTATGCAGACATTAGTTTAAGTATGGCTTCTTATTCTTGCCAGGGATGATATGGAGAGGAAGGATTCAGGAGTTGGTGGGATTGCTTTTAGCAGGAGGTGTGGTTTACAAGGTTTCCTTTAGCTGCCATCCTGTAGACCATCGGCACCTATACCTTGAGAGATGGACAAAGCAGGTTGTGTAAAGCTTCAGCCCTAACATTGAGCTGCAGTTGGAGAGAGGCTGGTTCGAGTCCTGGCAGTGTTTGGTAGCACTGTCCAAGCAATGCCCTCAGGGTGTCAAGGGGGGAGGGGCCCTCCCCTGGATTCACCTCACTTCAGACTTCACCCTTGAAAGGCCTGCCATTGTGTCCCCAGCGTAGTGGAAAGAGACAAGGTCTCCTGAGAAAATTGTGAGCATTGGGTGAAGGGAGAGAGAGTTAGGAGAAAGAGAATGGGAGAGGAGAACAAGAGGCATCAAGAAGACTGAGTTTTGGAAACAATAGAGGAGAGCAACAAAAGAGATACCATACTAGATGGAGATATAATAGGTGGTAAGAGAAATCTGACACTAGGAAAATGTCCAGAGATCTACAAGGATGACCCCAAATAAGAATATAAGCAATTGTGCAGAAGCTACCTTAAATGCCCTTCCCTATAATGAGATTGATATATACCTTATAGGATATTCTAGAGCCTTCATCTAGTAGTTGACTGAAACAGAAGCAATCATACTCAGCTAAGCACTAAATGGAACTCCTGGAATCCAGTTGCAGAGAGGGAGGAGTGATAAGTACAGGGGTCAAGACCAGGTTGGAGAAAACCTCAGACTCACCTAAGTAAAACAGTGTGGAGCTCATGAACCCCAATCTGATAGTTGGGAAACCATAATATGACTGACTTAACACCCCTAAAGGTGCATCTCATTTAGAAGGCCTAGTAAGTGTAAGGGACCTCTGGCAGTGGAATCAGGATGTATCCCTGATGTATGAAAGACTTCAGGAGCCCAATCCCTATGGACAGATATTCACTCAGTCTAGATACATGGGGTTGGGCCTTGTCCATACCCCAAATGACTTTTGGATTGGTGCATACATGAGAGGGAGAGGAAACACATATGGATATGTAAAATAACTTTGATTCTATTTTAACAGAATTCATTAAATGTAAGAATAGGAAATAAGGTGGGGTGAATAACTTAGCTAATATTTGCTGGTGCCATGGCCCTGAAGACCCAGAGCTTTGGGAAAGTTTATGGACACTGTCCTCAAGCAGTCACAGACTAACTTTGACTGTGGTATGAAAACTATACCCCAGGGACCACTTTTTCTTGGGTGACTGTGAAATCCTATAATTCCTACCTACACTCTCTAAGAGCCATTACTAAAGGCATCTGCCACTATGACTGGCTTTACGGCTTCAAGTTAACTTAGTGAGACATTAGAATGATGGGATAAATAACATGAAGAATTACACTTAACTGTATAATAAACCTCTTATCTCTGTGGACCTGGCTGTCACCATTGGCAGTAATATATAGAACATTTCCAAGGCATTTGGTGAGTTTTAACAGACTAAATGATGAGGAAAAATAATATTTCCCATATTTGGAAGACAATGGACTTTGAGGCAGAAAACCTGCACTTAATGGATACTATCTTCTTTTACTGAAGTTAGGACCAGAGCCTGTTGTCTGGCTAAACTAACAACCAGGCTCAGTCATTCATCATAAGTGAGCCAAGCTAATGAACTAACTTCTATTGACAAGCCAAACTACAATGCCAGCACTCTGGATTCAATGTGGACAGATATCTCTCATGTCCTAGGACAGATTAATCTGTAATGTAAGTTCTAGTTAAGACAGGATGTCACAGTAATACTATACTTAAAAAGAAGAGAAAAAAATACAAAAGTAAAATTAATGAAAATTTAAAGCATATTTATTCAGTTTGAGTACTTATGAAAACAAAAACAAACAAACAAAAAAAAGAAAACAGTAAATAATCTATACCAAGGGTCTTAATAGAATTAGAAGGCAAAACAAAATAACAGGTAAATATGGAATTTTCTCCATCTCTAAAACACTCCCATATACTCGGTTCCTATTTCTGCTATAAGGTGGTCATATAAGAAGTCAATGTTTCTTTCATAGAGACATTTTCATTTGAAAGACGCAATACTTTTTCTACTATGTGCCTCCCTGGAAAATGAGAATTTTATGAGTCTACATTTGTCCGGGTAGTAGGCCAAAAGTGGACCCCACAATGTTGACTTATGATCTCCACACAAATATCAAGAAGTTTGTAGGACTGTAATCAGAAACAGCAGCTCAGTCCCTTGTCCATTTCTGTGTCCGTGAGTGTGGACAAGTGGAAGACTAGCTATCATTGATGAAAGGAAGACAGAGACATAATATAATGTCAGGAAGGCAGATTAAGTCAATCCTGAAAGCTCCATTTTATTCATACACCAAACTTAAGTAGTCTAACAAAGGTGCGGTAATGGAAGGGGACTTCTATTAATATGTATAAAGGGGAAAACAGAAATTGCTTCCACTAATGCTAAAGGCACAGTATAGTTGCACATACTATGTGCCTTCAGGCACCCCATTGCTGTACTTACTCCCTTTAGGGTGGTTAACCCGTCTAATCCCAAATCATTGCTATTTAGGTGGGAGACATTCATCTTCAAGTCACAGGTGCCTTTAGCAGGAAAGATATTATCTTAAGGATAATAGGAGTTATTGGAGCATTTTGAACTCATGACAAGTTGGAAAGGATTCCCATTTAGGAGCTGAGAAACTTCAGACTGGCAGAATATATTCCAGGACTGCCAAAGCCATACAGAAGCCTTGTATGCAAACATGTGATGAGATCTACCTTTAACTGCTTTGTGGCAGTGCACATGTTTAATCCCAGGTCAAAGGAGGCTGCCTGATTTTGCTTAGGTTGAGGCCTGCCAAATCCACAGAATGAGTTTAAGTCCTGCACAGATAAACCCTGTTTTGAAAACAAAAAACAAAACAAAATCACATAAAGGAAAAATCAGATCAACCTTCTGGTGGTAGCCTACAGATATAAATGGTATTGAAGGAGGAAGCTTTCCCTCTTTGGCTGTTTACCCTAGCTCTGGGTAGCAAGTTTATTCTTTTACTACCACTAGAGCCTCCTTTTCTGGAATTTTGATGTATAATGACCAGCTGACACATCCATCATGATAAACTAAAAAACTGCTGTACTCTTCAGATTCCCATTGGTAGGCAAACTTTGTTGGACTAACTACATCAAAGCTTATGAGACATGCTGATAAATCCACTTTCTACATATATGGTGAGATTCATCCTACATTCTTTTTCATGTAGAGAACCTTGATTACTGCAGTTGGTTTTTGTTTTTTTTTTATCTGATCACTGAAGATGTATTGGGTAACAATAGTGCTCACAAATACATACTTCCTAGTTCAATTCCTCTCTACATATTCAATTTTCCATTAAGACTACTTTTCTCATTATGTCTTTGCCAAGTGTTTGCTCTGAGTTTCAGGGATAAAATTCTACATCTATGGAGCCAACATATAGCATTCTGCCATGACAAAAGATCATTTATCTTTTTTGAGATCTGGTCCCTGCTTTTCTGTCCTGATTGTCTGAACACATCTTCCCATCCCAGCTTTTTAAAAAATATTTTTTACCTTTTATGTTTCCTATCTACCTCATTTCCCATCACCTTCTCCTCAGGATCCTATATGTGGAACAGGTCCTTCAGTTTCAGGTATCTGGTCGCCTTTAGGAACAGTACTGGGAACACATTTGCTGTTTAATCCTCCCATTTCCCTAAGTAGCTAGACATGCTGTCTCCAGTCCCTACTGAAATTGTTCAATGTGTAAAATGGAGCTTGAACTTAAAAGCCGTTTAAAAAGGATAACATATATGAAATGCAAACTATGTCTAGGCTGGCTCCTCTCTGAGTATTTTCCAGAGATAGATACATGTTATGTTAGAAATATTTGTCTTTATGGATCTCCTCTGTGGGTGAAGTGATTTCTCCATGGGAAAGCATATTAATGCTAGGACATATGGAATTTCATCATGTTAGAAGAATGTTTATGAGACAATCTCTTATGTTGATGTAAGTGGAATTGGTTGCATGCTGTTGCTCTCCAAAGCAATGGCCTTGCTGTCTTCTGTACTATACCTTCAAATTTCTTAAATTTCTGTAACACCTAAGAGATTTAAATTTTCCATTAGAGTCAAGTAGCCAACTATCCAGTGCAGTCACAGGAAAAGCATTTGCATGTGGAGCATTGCTTCTGCCTTCAGTGCAGAAAAAGAAAAATTGTTTACACTGCAAGAGGATTCAGGGTAAGCAACCAGGTGCTGGAGTCACCACTATGAAAAACAGTACATGACTGTGGTAAGGGGGAGTGATTTTGTTATTTCCCAGTATGTTTTAATCTGTCATGTGTTTGAACACAGACCAGAGTATGTAGGTGTACAGTTTGTGAAGGATGAAATGAAAGGCAGGATTGCTCAGTGGCTAGCATTTCCACTTTTGTGGGTAGAGCTTCTTTCAGTGTTCATCAGTCATCTTGGAGGAAATGGGTGGTGCCAGTACCTGGCCTGTGTCTCTTTTATAAAAGTTTTTTTAATGAAACATTTTAAATGCCATATTCTCTAGATCTCTGAGCATTTGAGGGCTGTCTGACTGTCTAGCATACCTTAGTATACAAAATATCCCTGTAATTAATCTGTTTTGAAAACTGGATCCAAGCTGAGAGGCTGTGGAGGGATGTTTTACTCAGGGCCCTGCAGCCTGTCTGTAACTGGTTTTAACTTAGTAGGTTAGACTTATAACCATAGAGGACAAAGAGGTAGAGAAAAACTCCCTTTGATAATAGAGGCTTAACCTTAATAAACAGCTCACAGGAAAGACTGGGTGGCATAAATATTTTGTTAGCTTGAAATAGACATTTATAACCTTAAATATTTACCACCATTAAAAGGCACATAACAATTTAGAAATATTTGAGACTTAGTACAGTTGAATTTAAGTTGCATGAAGTTAGCTTACATTTACTTAAAGTTAAATTTAAGTTAAATGTACAGATATATTAAACAGGACTGTGTAAAATTGAGAAGGACTAGAATGTAGTGAGATAGTCCTTCTCTGGCACTGACCACACCCATTGGGGGGGTGGAGCCATGGCGGAAGTGACCTGTGGAAGGAGGTCAGAGGGGGCCAGGAAAGGCGCTCTCTTTCTGGCGTGACTTGGACAGGAGAGGATCGGGTTGAATTTCCTGGTGTTCATCTGTCTAGGTTGTAAGTTATTTCTCCCTGAATAAACATCTGTTCGGCCTGTTTGTTTATCCTGATCCTTATTTACCACGATACTAGAATGTGAAGCTATGTATGACATAGTGAAAAAAGAAATTAGAGACAAAGAATAAAGAATAAAGCAAATAAAAGAATAAAAGCAAAAGGTAAATGAATTACAGGTTCTGTTGGTGGCAGAAGCTGGCTAGACTCCCTGTGCCTAGGTGGCTGGTGTAGCAGAGGGAAGAACCATGGGGGGGGTGAGGCTCAGCCACATTGTGAAAATGGCAGCTGCCATAAACATATCCCCAAAAGCTGGCAGAAATCATAAAGTTTTGAGATTCAATTTTGTCTTGAGTAGATGCTGCCTCAGCTCAGCCTACTGCCCTGAGACAGGCTGCAGCTGCGGCGGGCAGGAGAGTTTTAGTTTGGTATGAAGAGAACAGAACCAAGTTTAGGGTAAGAGGTTGTTTAATAGAGAGAAAAAACTCATTCCATCTACCTGTGCACTGGCAGTAATTTGAAAGATCTTGTAAAATATCGGGATCTAGAGAGCCGTTATGCGGCCAATTTGAATTTTCTAGGGGATATCTAGGCCTCTTTTTAGTACAAAGGTAAAGAAGTCTGGGTGCCTTAACAAGTGGCATTAAGTGAAATGGTTTTAAATTTTCTATCAGGCATCCCATTGGAGTGGTGGGGGATATTTCCTTAGTCAGTTTATTCCCCATGGGTAGAGAGGAAAGTGACCAGGTAGTCTTGGAACTCGCCAGCCCAAGAGTGTGGCCACACCGTAAGTGAGAATGGCAGAGTGTTATTTGAAGCTGTCAGCCTGAAAACGTTGCCAGGGCCAATAGAAGCCGGAAGGACTCAGCAGTTCGAGAGCAGAGCAGATATACCACCCTAGGTGGTATGTCTTCTACCCGTTAGGAATGTACCAGACCTTAAGGAAATGGGTTAAAATTTAAAAGGTTACCTTACCTAATTGAAGCCTGTGTGGGGTGGTATTTCCAGCGAACGGGGGGGGGGGGGGGGGGGGGGTGGAGGCAGAGTACCGGTATCGGAAACAGGATCCCGAGTGTCTCTGGCAGGCCGCCCACCAGCAGATAGCTGCCAGTGACCCTCAAGGAGAGCCTGCCTGGGTTTCAGCACCAATGTTGTTCTTTTGCTGTGCAACTAATGCCTAAGAAACACAAACAAGAGACTCAGCGCCCACGTTGAGTTTGTTGAAATCAGTGTTTCTCTGATTTCTTTCTCAGCTCCTTTGTTGTCTGAATATAGAATGGCTATGATCTTTTTTTTTTGTTTGTTTGTCTTGTATGCTGATAAATTGCTGAATGTGTTTTTCAGCTGTAGGAGTACCATGGTAGAGTTTTTTTTGGTTGCTTATTTAAACTATCATATCTTCTGAAAATAGAGAAAGATTGAATTCTTCCTCTCAAAGTGTATACTCTTGATATCCTTTTTTTTTTTTGTCTTATTTCTTTAGCTAGCACTTGAAATACAATAATGAAGAGATGTGGAGACAAAGGGCAGCCTAGGCTTTGTCGTGAATTTAGAGGAATCACCTTAAGCTTCTCTACATTCAGCTTGATATTTGCTCTGTGTTTACTACAAATTGCTTTTATTATGTTTATATAAATATAAATTCCTGTTTTCCCTGATCTCTCTAAGACCTTTAACATGAAAGGTTGTTGAGTGTTGTCAAGGGTTTTTTCTACATCTAGGGAGATGATCATATGATTTTTCATTTTTAGTTTGTTTATATAGTGGTATATTTGATATATTTTCATATGGGAAGTCATCCCTGCAGCCCAAGGATGAAGCCTACTTGATCATGGTAGATGATTTTTCTGATATATTCTTGGATTCGGTTTTCCCGTATTTTCTTGAGCATTTTTGCATCAATGTGCAGGAGGGATATTGGTCTGTAATTTTCTCTAAGTTGTGTCTTTGTGTTAATGGGTATTAAGGTGATTGTAACCTAAAAAATGTGTTTGGTAATGAAACTTCTTTTTCTATTATGTGGAACAGTTTCAAGAGTATTAATATTAGCTCTTCCATGAATTTTCGGTAAAATTCTTCACTGAAAAAGACATCTGGCTCTGGGATTTTTTTTTTATGTTGGAAGGCTTTGTATGATTGTTCCTACTTTGTTAGTTGTTATAGGTCAATATAAGTTGCTTGTCTCTTCTTGATTTAATTTTGTAAAGTAAGAGTTGTCCAGAAAGTTGTCCATATCCTTTGAATTTTCAAATTTTGTGGAGTATATGTTTCCAAAATATGACCTGAAAATTGCCTGGATTTCCTCAGTGTCTATTGTTCTGTACCCCTTTTTGTTTCTGATTTTGTTAATTTCCATGTTCTCTCTGTGCTTTTTGTTTAGTTTGGATAAAGGTTTTCTAACTTGTTAATTTTTTGAAAAAAAAACAACTCTTTATTGCAATTATTTATTTTGTAATGTTTTCCTGTTTTCTACTTTATTATTTTCAGCCCAAAAATTGATAATGGGGCCTACTCCTGTTGGTTGAGTTTGCTTCATTTGTGTCCTAAGGTTTTCAGTTGTGTTGTTAATTCTCTAATGTGTCTCTCATCTGTTTACTTCATATGGGCACTTAATGCAATCAACTTCCCTCATAGCAGTGCTTTCAAGGTGTCCCATTAATTCATGTATGTGTATCCACAACCTCATTGAATTTTAGTAATTCCTTAATTTATTTCATCTTAGACCCAAATATGATGAAATTGAGCATTATTCAGTTTTCATGAGTTTGTAGGTTTTCTGTGATTTGTTGTTGTTTTTATTGAATTCCAATTATAAATCATGGTAGTCTGATAAGATACAGGGTAATATCCAAATGTTTTTGTATCGGATGAGGATTTTTATGTTGCCTCGTATATGGTCAATTTCAGAGAATGTTCCATGTGGAGTAGAGAAGAATTTATATATTTTTTGGTTTGGATGGAACGTTCAATAGATGTCTGTGAAACCAAATTGAAACATAACTTCTGTTATTTCTTTTGTTTTTTTGTAAAGTTTCTGACTGGCGTTCCTGTGTAGTTGTGAGAGTGGGGTGTTGAAATCTCCTACTCTACGTGTGTGTAGTTTTATGTGAGGTTTGAGTTTTAGTACCATTTCTTTTACGAATGTGTGTGTATTTGTATTTGGGGCTTAGAGATTCAGAATTGAGGTTTTGTGCTTAGGATTTCTCCTGTGATGGATACAAAATGACTGTTTTCATCTCTTTTAATTGATTTTGGTTTGAAGTCTAACTTGTTAGGTATTATGATAACCAAACCTGCTTGCTTCTTGGGTCAAGTTGATTGGAAGATCTTTTCCAAGCCCTTTACCCTGAGTAATGTCTATCTTTGAAGCTTAGATGTGTTTCTTGTGTGCAGCAGAAGGATGGATACTGTTTCCATATTAATTCTGTTAGCCTTTCTCTATTTATTAGTGAGATAATACCATTAACATTGAGGGAAAGTAAGGGACATTTTTGATTAATGGTTTTTGTTTATGATTTGATGTTGGCAGTGGTTTGTGTATATATTTTCCCTGCTTTTCCCTTCAATTCTGTTGAAGTTAGATTATCTATTTCCTATGAGTTTTTGAGCTGTGGACATGCCACAGGCAGAGCATGATCTGGAGCCAGTCCGGGGAATTTCCAGGTTAGGTTGTAGGGGGAATTTCATGCAATTTTTTCCGGGACTCACCTCTAGCAGAATCCTGGCAATGGGGGTTATAGATCCTGGTACACAGTGTTTCAAGATGTTCCTGCATGGATAGGTGGATCTAGCCAGGGCCTGGCAGTCTCCTTCTGAATCCTCTGTAGCAGAGACCCAGCGATGGGGGGCAAGCAACCAGCTCCATGGACTCAGGATGGTGGCATTGATACGTGGAACTAGCCGTGGCCTGGCATTCTTCAAGTGAGGCCTCTAGCCAAGGATGGTGTCTGTTTTTCTAGCTTTTTTAGTTTTAATTTTTATTTATTTATTTATTTTTTGAGACCCCATTTTTTTGTCACTCTGCCGCTTGTCCCACAACTATATCTTGTATACCAGGCTTGTCTTGAACTCACAGAGATAGGCTTCCATCTGCCTCCTAAGCACTAGCGTTAAATGCATGTGCCACCACCACCCGGCTATTGGCATCTTTTTACATGTATTCTTTAAACACATTACTGCTTGTATCTCTGTGTTGCTGCTCTCCTATGTTTCTTAGATTTTACTTATTCCATTCCTTTTCTCAAGTAATGTTTATTATTGATTTCCGAGTAGAGCAAAGTCTTTTGTAACTTTGGGTTGTCTTATGCTGTATAATTGAGAATTGTTTTGAACTCCCAATCATGTGTCTCACATACAGTGCTGGGAAGAAACACCTACACTTTCTTCCTGCCTGGCCCTTGACTGGTCAGTGAGAAGGAAAATAGACCAGAAATTGAGTGAACTCCCAAGATCACTGATTAGTGTGGTGACTTATATATGAAGAGGGATTTGTGCAAGGATTGAGTTCATGACCCACTTGGATACTAGTGGAGTCACAGTGCAGAAATGGAGAGGAAGGATATAAGCTGAGATGTCCTCCTTCAATGATAGTTGAGGTGAGCGATGTGGAATCAGTTAATCATTCCTACATAATCCATAATTTTCCTGGTGGGCAGTTTCTTGGAATCACCAGATGAGGGCTATCAAGAATCTGGATAGAGGAGAGACCTTATCATGAATACAAATTGCTGTAGTTAAAGTATTCAGCCAAAACAGGTCTGGGTGAACTATTGTGGACTATCTAACAGGGCTGATATTTTTTGTGGTTTTAGATGTACAGTCTGAGAGAAAAGGTTTGAAAAATCCTTGGTGTGCTCTAATTGAAACCACATGGAGCTATGCTTATTAGGCCCATAGACACTGTGGCCTTAGTCAGTAATGTTAATGGGATTGCCTGTTTCCCCCCTGTACTCCACTGCTTGAGTAGCCTTCTCCTAAGGTTGTCACATCAAATGGTAATTCCTGCTGACTTCTTAGAAGTCTATCGTTTCCTTCCATTTCCCAATAGACATAGTATACAAGAAGCTATTCCTCATGAGAAGCTCACTTAGAATAACACATGGCTTAAGCAATTACTCTCTGTCCCAGCTTTAATCTTTTCTTTGTTCTGCCTTCCCTACTTTTCTTATCTTCTGACACTTCTTCCTCCAGATCTGCTATTCAAAGTAACTCCTGTACTATGAAATAATTGTGGTGCTATCTTTTCTGTTGAAAGCTTATAATGACTTACTGGCCTAACTTGCAGTATCCTGTCACTATTTAAATTCCTCAAAGAATAAGCTGGGGTCAGACATTGAAAGAACTTAAAGAAGGCAACATATGTGGAATGCAAAATGTTTTAGGAGTGAGATTGTGGTTTTTCACGCCTGTAATCCCAGCACTCAGGAGACACAGGAAAGTAGAGCTATATGAGACCAAGGCCAGCAGGGTCTACAGAGATGTTCCTAAAACAGCTAAGGCTATTTATTGCACAGATAATCTCTGTCTTTAAAAAAACAACAACAAAAAACAAAACAAAACAAAAAAAAAAAACAATAACAACAAAAGTAACCATCTGTTGTAGGTTCTTTCCTCTTTGATCATTAACCAGAAATGAACGCAATTTGTCTATACAAACATATTTCTTTATTTCTTAAGTCTGTGGCAATGTCCTTATGTCCTCTTGATTACCCCTTCTTAAACTACCTGATTGTATGCCCTCTGTGGGTTTTTTGGGACCAAGATTCTTAAATTTTTTTTTTCTGGATACCAATTATTTATAGGGATATGTTTAATAAACAGAACTCATTAATTTATAACATTTTTCATTAAAATATAATTATATGAATGATGGCAGAATATTACCCCCATTTGCATAGAGAAATCTAGACTATGGGGTGTCTCTCTTTGAAACAAATATCAGTCGCTTCAGGGTCAGAAGCAGAACAGTTTAGGTGAACTTTTGCATTAATTTTGTTAGAGTCTGTGTATATGAGTTCTGAACACATAGAGTCATTGGTAGCTGGATAACATTACACAAGATCTCAGGTTCCGTGCATGAATTTCTCTTGTTTTTATGTATTTATTTATTTTTTTTAAAGTTGATGGTATTTACCCCTTATTTTTTGTTCTCTTCCTCCCCTTTGTTCCTTCCCTAATATTGTACACCTCTCAATCACTGCATGGTTGTTATAGATGTAGAAGCCATGCTGTATCAACATATGTACTATGTTTTTCATAATTCTATTGGGATTCTAACTGGTTCCGATTTGCATGAATCTTTGTAATCAATTATCATTTTATAGGTTGTTAGAAATTTAGTTTGCACTGTATTTGAGTCATGTTGCAAATTTATCTTATACAGAATATGCATACTAATGCATCATGTTCTCAATGATTATTGTTTAATTTTTATTTATGTACTCTGTTTTATTCTTGTTGTTTTCAATCTGGAATCACATTTACTGTTTTCCTCAGCACATATTCTACTTGGGGATGACCTGAGTCAGATCCCAAAACCCAAAATTCTAGGCTCAATACAACGTCACCTCCAGATGCAGGGTATCTGACAATCTCTACTATGGTATGTAATAATTACACATGGGAAACATCTTTCACACACATTCTGAATACATAAAAACTGGGAAAGAATTTCTTTTCAAAATCCTTGTTACTGAAACTGAAAGACCCGCTGAGGGAGTGGACCCTCACACCCCGACTCAGGAAAGGTGTCCCCCCAAATCACTCATGAGAAGTGGTCTTGATGAAAAAGCATGAGGTCTTTTATATTCCAGTGCACTGGGGTCCACAGCCATACTCCATGTGGGGTAGAGGAGTAGGAATCCTGGGTACAGGGTTCATACAGCTTTTATAGGGTTACAACAAAGCCCGCACATCACAAACCAATCATCTCATAGCATCCAGTGCAGACCAATCAATTTGAACTATCCAAGCCTGCAGTTAGCCCTGGAAATCTGCTTTCACTAGGGCTTTTGGGTAGTGTGACGAGGTCCATTTCCTGTTCTCATTCACTCACATATGCTGTTGGTAAACCACCTTGTTGTAAACAGTCAAGAATGACATTTTGCCTTCTCACTGCTACGGGGCAGAGTCTAGGAAATATTAGGCTAAGTTTTTCCATCCTTACAAAGCAACAATGAGAGCAAAACCAGCCTCTTTTTGTGGATGATTCTCATAAAATTTGTTTCTATTTTAATTTTTTTAAAATTTGTTTTCATTTCACATACCAATCCCTCCTTCCCAGTCTTCTTCTCCAACCACTCTCCCTTCCCTTCAACTTTGAGTAGTCAGAGAGGGTAAGGTCCTCATTCTGGAGTCAACAAAGTCTGTCATACAAAGCTTTGGAAGGACCAAGCCTCTCTATTTTTTATCTTGACTGAGAAAGATATCCCACTATGGGGTGTGGGCTCCAAAAACACTGTACAAGCAACTGGGATGGGTCCTGGTTTCACTGCCAGGGGCCCTCTAACAGATCTAGTCACCTAAGTGTCAACCACATTCAAAGGTCCAGTTTATTGCCTTGAAGGTGCCCCAGCTGTCAGTCCATACTTCCCACTAGTTATAGAAGATATGGTGTGGCTTTGTTGGAAAGGGCTTTACCCTGTTAGAGGAAGCACATCATTGTAGGGTCAGGCATTTATGCTTCTTATTCTCAGAATGATGCACAGTGTGTCAGACAATGCCCTGTTGCCTCTGAGTCATGCTGTAAGGACTCTAACCTCGAGGACTGCAGCAGCCTCCATGCTGACATGTCCCCTGTCATAGGAGAACCTCTAAAATTTTAAGTGTGACACTTCAATTAAATATTTTCCTTGTAAGTGTTGCCCTGACCCTGCTGTGTCTTTACATAGCAATGAAAACCTAACAAACACAGAAGTTGGTTCTAGGACCTGGTTTATTTCTATGATAGACTCTCCCTATTGTACAATTTATTTCTGATGTGTTCTCAGTAGTGTTGTTCTGGTAGCTTGCCTCTCCCTTTATGTCTGTTTATTGGGATTTCTTTCTCGGGGTATATGCTACTTAAACGGCCAAAGAAATGGTGCATGCGGTCCTCTTATTCAGTTTACTTCTAAAGTGCCTAGGATAATGCATTATAATGTACATGTATAAAATAAGTGAGAGAAGCACCAAGGATTATATGACTATATTGTCAAAGAAGTTTACATTTACAATGTGAGTCTTATACTTCATTGTCACACATGTACGTGTTATTTTAGGATGCAGTGACCTATGACGATGTGCACATCCACTTCAATGAGGAAGAGTGGGCTTTGCTAAATCCTTCTCAGAAGTGTCTCTACACAAATGTGATGCTAGTCACCTACAGGAACCTCACTGCTACAGGTAAGACTGAATTTTCCTTCATATTTTAAAATAAGGGACCAAATATTTCTTGATTGTTGATACTGTTCTGTAATTTTGATTAAGAAAAAGGAAAATTGGGTGAGTGAGGCATGGTTCTAAGGTTCATTGAAGTTATTACTTAAATTTTGTACAATTTGCAAGAATACATCATATATTTTCTATTATTTCAGGCTACATTTGGGATAACCATAATCCGAAGGATCATTGTCAAACTGATAGAAGACAGAGAAGGTAAATTTTCATGTGCAAATTTATGCAAATTTGACTCTGAAGATATTTTAATGTATCCTGGAAATTTTATTGAAGAGTCACACTTAAAAAATTAAAAAGATTAAGAAGAGCAACAGTGAAAATAATTGTAGCTTAAAGTACAGTGATGATTGTCATTTTCTCACAAACCCCTGTACCTCAGTGAAAGGTAGCTTTTCTGTGTTTGCAAGGCATTGGTGTAAAATGAAAGGGAAACTATGTCTGAACAGATACCACCCTTTGAATTATAGCACCCAGATATCTATTCTGTAGATATGCCAATGTGTTTATTTTCATACTATTCAGATATTTTAAATATTTTAAACAGTGTACATGTTGCATAGGTGATAAGTATATGTCCAAGACCTTCTAACAAAAAAGTCTATAGTTAAGAAGGCATTACTTATCTATTTGTGACTTTGCTATGGATATTGGAAGGGTCATTTTATGAGTGTCAAGAAGGTTGTTATGTAGAAACCTTAAAGTTGACTTAAAGAAAGTCAAAGGGGGAATGCTATATGGAAGCCTTTTATTTGTTTTCATAAGCATATCATATGTAGAGTCAAGTAGTTGTGGCCCATACCTTTAATTCCAGCATTCATGATCAAGAGCAAGGTGGATCCTTTAAGTTTGTGATCACTCCGGTCTACAAAGTGAGTTCCACAATAGCCAGGTTTACACAGAGATATTCTGTATTAGAAAATGTAGGAAAAAAAAAGAATTTACGTTACTCTAAATACAAGCCATGTGAATTTAGAATGTGGAAAGAAGCAATGTACCTCTCTCTCTTATGACAGTGAGAAGAAATGAAAGGTATTTAGTAGTCCCCACTTTGAGGATATTTGTTGAGTGTGAAACAACTTTAAAATTTATCAGTATTCCTAAGTCATCTGAAAGATACCATCAACTTACACTGTAGTAAATCCATATGACCATTGGAATGTTTGAATGCTTCCATTTGTACTTGTACATTTAGCCAATGTAGTATGATTTATATGAAGGAAAAACTGATAAATGGAATAAATATGGCAAAGCTCTGAATTCTTTCAGTTTTTTTAATTATGTTGGAGATTTTATGTAAATAGATGCCATAATTGAAGGCCATGAAAGAAAGGCTCTTACTCTGAATCACAGGTATCTTCAATGAAAACAAAACAATACCACATGAGAGAAGCATTATGAATGTAAACCTCAAGATCTGATTCTTGTTTACAATTAGGCCAAATTATAACTTTATTTAAGACATGTATAACTTTCTTTAGTATCATGCATGTGGTAAAGTTTTACATTTGCTAATTATCTTTGCAGAAATGAAAGAGGCCATAAGAGAGCGAATCCTGTGAATATACACAATGAATGTGTGAAAAACTTTGTGGGTTACAGGTATCTTCAATGGCTTGAAAAAATTCATACTGGAGAGAAACCATATAGAAGTCCACAGTATGGTGAAGTCTTTGCATGTCACCATTTTCTTCTCAGTGAAAGAGCACACATGATAAAAAACACCTATGAATGTAGTCAATGTGGTAAAATGTTTGTAAGACATACTATGCTTAAAAGACATATTAGAACACATACTGGAGGGAAAACACAAGGCTATAATCAATGTGGTAAATGTTTTTCACAACAGTCATGGGGTATGTTATAAAAGAACACATATTGGAGAGAAACCCTATGTCTGTAACCAATATGGTAGGGCATTTTCACAAGTCAGTAAGCTACAATCTCATCATAGAACACATACTGGAGAGAAACTCTGTGAATGTAATCAATGTTGTAAAGCATTTGCAAGTAATGGTCATCTTAAAAGACATATAAGAACACATACCGGAGAAAAACCCTATGTATGTAATCAATGTGGTAGGGCATTTTCACATGATGGCACTCTCCACTCTCATCATAAAACACATACTGGAGAGAAATCCTATGGATGTAATCAATGTTGTAAAGCATTTGCAAGTAATGGTCATCTTAAAAGACATTTAAGAACACATACTGGAGAGAAACCCTATATATGTAATCAATGTGGTAGAATGTTTTCATGTGCCAGTAATCTCCAGTCTCATCATAGAACACATACTGGAGAGAAACCTTATGGATGGATGTATTCAATGTGGTAAAGCTTTTTCACAACACAGCCATCTGGTACGTCTTAAATGAACACATACTGGAGAGATACCCTAAGAATGTAGTCAATGTAGTAAAGCTTTCACAACATATGATAGGCTTAAAAGTCATACAAGAACACATACTGGAGAGAAACCTTATGGATGCCATGAATATGATACAGCCTTTGCACATCCCAGCATTCTCTTAAGTCATAAAAGAATGTATACTTGAAAGATACTGAATGTATCCCATGTGGTAAAGCCTCTCTGTGTATCATTAGTCTTTATAATCACAAAAAAAATCATAGTGCATAGAACCTCTATAACGTAACCATTGTAGTAATGCTGTGCACTTTGCTTATCCCAATAATTTTTGTGAGCCTAGGAAAACCCTTATAGAAAGGAATCTTCCTAGAAAGGATGTGGTATTATCTTCATTCAACACACATCGAGTTACATAGTTTGCTGGAGAGAAAAATATCTGACAATAGTGAACAATCAGTCCAATCACTACAATGTCTCTGTTTTGTTCTCACTTGCAAACTCATGTGGAAAAAAGTCCTGGAAATTTACTGGTAAGGGAACCATGTTTCATGGTAACCCTTGTCTTTATTTACATAAAAACCTCATTCAGATGGATTGTTATCTCTAAGCCCAATCCTTCATGCTTACTTTCTTTTACATGAAGCAATTCATGTTGCAGGAAAACTTTGAAGACTTTAGAACCCTCAACACAATGGTTACAGGATTGAGTACTCATTTAGAGAAAATATTCAAATATGGAAATCTGTTTAGAGATTTGATTTAATTTTAATTATAGGATTTCAGTGTGTGAGTTTGTGATTGTTCATGGTTTCTCACAAGAAGATTACACTCTTGAGTATTCCTGTAGGAGGAACTACAGTATGTTCTCAGAAAACTGACAAAGGCCATGGCAATGAACTTGCCATAAATTTGTTCATCCACATTTCTAAACATGTACATATTTTAAATCCTGTTTTGTCATCTTGAAAACAGGTAATAGAGAAGAATTCATGGAAGAGGAAACCCACATCATGTAAACAATTTTTTGAACATGTTAGACATCATACTTGACTTTAATCTTAATAAATAAAATTTATTCATGTGGATTTGGTCCATTAGTAAGTTCACTAGACCCAAGAAAAATGATAAATGATTTATTATTGGGGAACAACTTACACAGAGATAATAAATAACTACAGAGGAGTTCCAGCTTAGAAGGGTGCATTCCCTGCCATTCTAATTTGATCTGCAACATGGGAGAGAGACGTGAGAGACAGAAAGATGGAAAGGGAATGAGAAATAGATGGAGGGGGAGTGAGAGAGTTACAGACAGATTGTGAAGGAGAGAGGTCCACCCCAGGGTTCTCCATCTTCTGTTCATATACACAGAACCAAAGGCACTACATAAGAAATAACTTCATGAGATGATCTGAGCAAAAAGCCTGGATTCACAAGAACACCCCCCCCTCTAAATGACCGGTCCACTAGAGGTTCTGATTGGTTCTTATAGCCTAAAGTGACAGGACCAGGCAAGCAGAAGATACACAGCTGCTTGTGAGTGGGATTTATAACAGGGCAACCAAATAATCCCACCATTTGTATACACATAGAAGCCCACAGGGCTTCCACCTAAATTACCCTGAGACCCTGAGTGTGGGGTCATTGGTCTGTGCCCGGCTTCTTTTTGCTGGCAAGGGACAATGTGGGGTGGAGTTGTCAGGTGTTGGTGGACTCAGCAGGAGATGTGTTTTGAGAAGTTTTCTCTTAGCTGCAAGTCTGGAGACCTTAGGCATCTGTTCCTTGAGTAGGGAGATAAGGAGGGTTGAGTGAAGTTTCAGCCATAACAGTGAGTTGCAGGTAGCACCATTCGGATCCCCACCCTCAGCGTACCTAATTCAAACCCTCATCTGAACTCACCTCAGTTCAGACTCTGCCCTTAAAAAGCTGCCATTAGAGGCTCAACCGGGATGTGGAGCAGATGCAAAGGCATCCACTTTTAGATCCACCACCTGATCCCTTGTTTTCTATTCTCCAGGGAAACCCAGGACAGTTATGCTCTGATTAATTATGGATTCATTATTTCAGTATTATTGAAGCATTGCATCAGAAACTCTGGGTTTCAGTTTTCCTTTCCACTCACCAGGATTTTTAAGTTCACAGGGGTCTTTGCTCTTATGCTCCTGCCCACATGACAGAACCAATACAGGATTCTTGTTGCTCCCTGGATTCTTTGACCACACATTTCACTCCAATCAAATAGTCCAGCCCTCCAGATATGAGAGAGTGTTTCCATTGTGTTGTACTTTCCAATTGATTTTCTCACTTCTTTCAATTAGTCACCCAATCTCTCCTGCTCTAAAAAAGCTTACACCTTTGGAGGTGCCTACCTGCCTCCAATTCCTTTCCACCACTACTCTCTGGAATATACTCCCAGACACTTCTATGAAGCTCTTTGTCTCTGTCCTCATTAATGTAGGAATGAGCTGCTGAATCAGATGATTGTTTTCAACTTGCATCTCTCTCACTGTTAGCACAAGGAGACCCAGAAGATGGAATGAGCTCATGACACAGCAGTTGCTGCTGGCAGTTTAGGAATTAAGTTCATACCTACTTTGCAGCCACTCTGGTGTTTGACTTGGTGTCATTACTTATTGGACAAATCAATGGCTAGGATTGTTTACTAGATGCAAAATCTTGTTAGCCTCTAATCAACCTGTAAGACTCAGGCTTTATGGTAACCTGACTCTGTTACATGGGAGAGTGCACTGAAGAATTTTCTCTGCTCAGCCCAGAGTTCCATGAATACTAGTGTGCCCACAGGACCTAAGATCCCTATAAAGACAGATTTTGCCCACTTACACTCCCTCCCTCTTCTCTCTTTCAGGCTCTTTGTTCTCTTGCTGCTATTTCTGCTCTCTCCCCTCTCATCTCTTTGTGCTCCTGTCTCCCATTCTCTCCTGTCACCTGTCTATGTGTCTGTTTCTCTTTATCTCTTTTTTTGTTTGATTCCATTTTTTCCCCTTACTAATAAAACTTCTCACTCAAGTTCTGGCTGTCTGGCATGTTTGTACCCCACCTTAGTTACCCTCTCCTTCCATGGAATCTGCAGTGGTCCTCCATGCAGGACCACCATTAAGTTTATCTTAATATTGAAGCAAGAAGTCATTGTCATGAGATATTCACCCTATTGGTACCCAAAGATAACTGAGTAGACATCACTGAATTTACATAGTGGTGGTTCAGCTATAATGTGGGGCAACATATCTCTCCATTATATCTGTCTATTTTAAAAGTCAATTGTTAGTAGAGGGAGGATGTGGGGATTCAACTCTTTGCCTGAATTTTAAATTTTCTTTTACTACTTGTGTTGATGCCATGGCTGGTCTGGAACTCCTGGGCATATAGTAGCCAACTTAACTGTCTCATTCCCTGTTGTAGCTGGGATTGCTGGATCATGATTAGCGGTACTCCACTACCCAGTTGTGAGGTGAACTTGTAGAACATTTTGATACTATTCATACGCATGTCATTGTTAGTGTTTCATTTTTCTTCAACCTTTTAAAGGATTTTCCTCTATGTGAATGTATATGTTTCTTAAATATGCCTTTCTTGTTTAAAAATGCCCTTGTAGCTTTACTTT
This sequence comes from Phodopus roborovskii, assembly GCF_943737965.1. Classification (NCBI taxonomy): domain Eukaryota; kingdom Metazoa; phylum Chordata; class Mammalia; order Rodentia; family Cricetidae; genus Phodopus; species Phodopus roborovskii. Next base: position 54,451 of record NW_026125834.1, read on the forward strand.
TTCATTCAGAAAATACCAATTTGAAATATTTTTATTTTTTCAAAGTATGTAGGTTACTGTTTGCTAAATTCTAGTGACTAACTATCGGTATCAAAAATGATACGGTTATGATTTGTTTGTTTTTTTTTTTTTTTTTGCAATATTTGTGCCTCTCTGTGGATGTTTTCCTTCTATATGCAAGATTTCTTATAATGATCACTCATCTTGCGCTCTCTATTTGTAAAAGAGAACCTTGCAGGACTGATAATCCTGCCTCTACCTCCTAAGTGTTGGGTGGGAGGGGGTAAATGTGTTTCACTTAGCCTCTTACCCTCATTATGTTTTCTAATTTGTATTTGAAAGAGTCTTTCTATTTTGCATAGCCCAGATTCAAAATCTGGCTGTCTCACCAGCCTAGATTCACAGGCAGTTTGAACTTGTGAAAAATATGCTGGCTGACCAAGGTTATGTACAAGGAAGAAAACTGGGTGAATAACTCCAAGGTGAACCTCAGACTGTTTTATGTAAAAATTTTATTATTAAAAGAGCTGGAAATAACTCTAGGCTGGAAAATTTTCCCCAGGGTCTATAGCTGTGCAGCCTGTTCCCATTCTTAGTATCTGGAAATCTGATAACCCAGTATGGATTGTCCCTTATGTGCAGAGTTCTTACCTGTTCCTCATCTTGGAGTTAACCACAGTGGTGTCAGGCCTAATGATATCTGGCAGATGGATGTTACTCATGTTCCTTCCTTTGGCCAACTACAATTTGTACATGTATCTGTGGATATCCATTCTCAACCCATATTTGCCTCTACTCATACTGGAGAAAGGCTTAAGGATGTTAAGAGCCATTGCTTACATCCATTGCTTATATGGAAATGCCCAGACAATTAAAAACTGATAATGGACCAGCTTATACTCGTCATGGTTTTAACCCTTTTTTTGAAAAAAAAAATTTAATCACACATAAGACAGGCATCCCTCAGGGTCAGGCCATGGTAGAGCGTATGCATCGCTCAATTAAAGCCTGTCTTCATAAAACAAAAAAAAAGGGGGGGGTTACAGGGTATCCTCATAATAACATTTCTTTGGTCCTTTATATTTTAATTTTTTTAACTATTCATGGTGCTGCTCGATCTGCAGTCGACTGGCATTGGCACCCTCGGTCATCTGACTATGGCTCAGTTATCTGGAAGAATGTAACTAAAGGAAAATGGAGTGGCCCCCAACTCAGTTCTAGTATGGGCCCGAGAGTCATTTTGTGTCTTTTAACAAGACAAAGATAACTCTGTTTGGGTGCCTGAGTGGCTGATTCGCCATGTGAGGAGGGAAGGTGATTGTAACAGCCAGAAAGAATGTCCGATGGGTCTTCAAGAATCTACCCATCCTGATGCCTGCATGTCTGTGTAGCTATATGTGGCCTTGCATCCTAACCACTAATTATAGTTTGAATCAAGAGTCTATAAATTTACACATTTATCCAAAGGACAAGAATTTCACCTTCATCTCAGGCACTGTATTCTGGTTCCATTCTTATTGTTGTAAACAATGCTAATAATTTTGGAGAAAGTTTCAATTGTTCTCAGCAGGTCTGCCGACTGTAACAGCTGTCTTGGGGACGTACCCAGGTGTGCAGCAGAGAGGAAATGAGATTCTGGGAACATGGCTTCCAGTGCTGCCTTCAACCCTGAAGCTACAGTTTCTACCATAGCCCTCTGCCAATCGGTAAATACTGCAAGCACAGTGGATCAACTATCAGGTGATTTGGCTTAAGCCTTAGCTACCCAAAGCACACTATATTATCTAGTACAAATTGGCATTTTTAAACTAAATTTACAAACTAATCTCCTGTAGGAACACTTGAATTTTTGTGAGAAACTCATAAGGCTTCTTCTTCTTTCTTTCACACATATCTGTGTTAATTCATCATTTTTCTCCAGAAATCCTGGAGTGATGAGTTTTTCAGTTATACACATGCTTTAGCCATGAAGATCATTAACATCTATGAAACATGAATTACACTTGCCAATGCAGAAGGCCTTTTAGAAGGACTTCAACTTGTGAGCAGATCATTGGGGGTTTGTAGCCCTTGCATTTGGTCTACTTTGCCACAGCACTAAACAGGCCCAGGCCAACTTTCTAACAAGACAGAATCTGTCTTTGGCTCGAGGTAAAATGCCTCTGCCCACATGAGGTTAACAAACTATTCACCAGGGACAGTAAGGGAGAGGGTGCAAATATCCAACCTAAGAAAGGAAGGTTATGGGCCTGGGTGACCTCTCCAATGACGGGTAAGTAATTATGCTGATGTCTTCTTCCAAATAAGGCAGGTATTAGTTTATATTAAAAGAAAGGGAAAACTGTAAGACCCAAAGAAACTTGAGCAAGCCTGAAGCTGTTGGAGGGAATGCATTGCACCATGGCTGTTGTTGGTACTCTTCCCATTTTGATAACAAACCTCGAGACAACACACTCCTAGAGAGCTAACAAAATGCTATCACCATTCACTAAAATAAATACATAACTAAATAATGAAATCACCACAAGGGGCAATTACCACCAAAAATTTGGTTCCAGTCTCCACTCATCCTGGATTAGAAAAAGGCAGATTTGAATAATGAAATAATCAGATAGTTAGATCGTCTGTCACACCTGAGTCATACACGGTGGCACCAAACAAGGGTTCACAGTGTATATGTGGAAATGATTTAATAATTACTTATTTAAAGATGTAAGTCGTTGAACTTTTTTGTCTCATGAATTCCTGGCAGGCATGCTGGACATGATAAAGTATGCTGTCTTCATTGATTTTTAAAATTCCATAAGTTAATAAAGAGATAATTGTACTGTCTTGCCTAATGAACTCTGTTGGCCTGACATCATCACCAGCTCCTGAATCTCTGTTGTGCTGTGGCAGGACCTGAGATGATGGGCCCACACCCGGCACAGCAGCATCCCTAGTACTCTGGGTCATGCATAGGTCATCCAGAAATTGCTGTGTCCATGTCTACAACCTTCCTATCCTTGTCCCTGATAGAAATTTGCACCCTAAACAGAATCAATGATGTCATTGTCCATCGATTAAATGATTTAAATAATTAAATAAGTCAGTAAAAGATAACTGTCACCATAAAGAGGTGACGTAGCCTTTAACTGGAAGGGAAGACTGGCCAGACTCCAGTCATGAAAGATGTCATCTTCATCAATTCAAACAATCAGTCATAAAATATGATGATATTTCATTATAACTCCTGAAGAGGGAGCTTTACAGGACTCTTCATGGAATAGAGGATTATTGGTTTACATAAATATACAAATCTTTACATTATCTTGGGTATTAACAGGATTTGTCAATTTAAATACATTAATTATGTAATTAGATGATCTGCCACACTTGACCCCACTAGGTGGCAACAATCTCCAGGTGTCATGGATGATATAATCATTGTTTTATATAACTAAACCATCAAACAATGAGTTGATGTAACATCATTAACGTCCCTAAGGTGGCTCCAAACCAGACTCGGGAACAACGCTGCCTCAAAAAAGATGGACTGCAATCCAATCATCCCTAAGTCTACTCTAACAAATGTATTATCACCTTCCTAAAGGAAGTTGACAATGGAAAACTCACCTTTTGATGAATAATTGTGAGTCTCATTATCATTTAAACCATTATATTACTTCTAAGGAGAGAGAGACCATTCATAAACAGAAGTCTTTGAACTGTTTCTCCACGGACTATGTTCTCTTATATTAGGTAATCTTGAAATGGGTAACCAGTAAAAGTTGTTTGCCAACTTTCCATGATATGGCTATGACTTACTGAGGCAAATCACATGCCATCATTAAAAAATTTAGGGGATAGTGTTGTTGGGAGATTGTAGTGTGCCATGATAACACTTTATCTAAGCTGCTCTCTGGTCCATGGCCCATGATACCAGGATATAGAATGCAAGCAGGGTTTCCAGACAATATTTATGATCAAACATTCTGTCACATTCTAGAGCACTTTCTACATGCTAAAATTAGCATACCCACCCATAGACTAAAGTTAACGTCACTCACTGATTTTCTCACAAAAACAAAGCTGGATCCTGTTTTTTTTTTTTTTTTGATTTACACATATTTATGAGTCTCTCAAGCTAAAACCTGCCTATAGTAATATAAGCATGAAAACGAAAGCATCATTATGCCATTCAAGTAAATTGATAAGTATTTCCATCAATTTTTGTGTTTCAATTTTCTCATTTCCAGAATGGAAACAAAACAATGGATTGCCTCTACCATAATCTTCTTCTCTTTATTGAAAATAAAATAAACTCCTCTTCATTCTCTGACCTTTAGAGGAGTTTGATCCCATGGTTTCTCAAAGTTGTTTAGATTTTTATTTGGCTGATGACTAAGGATTGTAAGCACTGTTTTATTATTCTTTCAGTCATTTTGGATTCCTCAATTGATAGTTCTCTATTTAGTCCTGTACCCGCTTTCTAATATGGTTATTTTGAGTTATTTATTGTTGGTGGTGTGCCATGTTATCAGCACGACCTAGTTCATTAGATAAGATTCTCTGATCATGAGATTATCAAATGATTAAGTTTTTAAAATCGGTATTGACAGTGTCCTTCATGGGTCACTCCTGTTGCAACCTCTCAGAAAGTTAGGATGCGAAATATTACAGTGTTTTAAAATCGTTTAATCATTCGATCATTAAAAATAATATTATTACATAATCAGTAATCACTAGATAACCCAGTGTCCCTCATTCTCTGGGCACTGCTTCTGGTACCAATCTCCTGTATGTGTCAATCATACACCAGCCAAACCCACAATGGATGACACCATCATTATTTACATAACGAAATAAATAAATAATTCCATAGTCCTGCATACTTAAATTTCATACGATGGAGCCAAACTCCAGCAATGGTCAAGGAAGTATTACTAAGATAATTAAATATTGCCACACGATTAACTCCCAGGGAGGATGGCCAGATTCCAGTCATGAGGTACAACACCTTCATCGATTTAAATGATTAATATATAAGGATAAATAATTGAACAATGACATGGTGGTGCATACTTAAATCCCACATGGAGAAGTCAGACTCTTCTGTTTGTGGAATAATGATTTATTTAAAAACTTAAATTGGCAATCAATTAATTGGCCTTTTATGTTAACTCTGACAAGATGGCACCATACTCTTGAACCTATGGCTGATGTAATTATCTATTTCAATAGCTAAATAATCAAGCAATGAGATGATGTTACATCATCAACTGCTAAAACCGGACTCCAAAAGGCTCTTATGGTCCATAACATCACATTTATATTAAATATGTTAATTAAATGATGGATTATAATTTAACTTCCTAATTTTATAGTTAAATAAGTCAGTGTAGTATTAGATGATGTGATGGTCTGGCATGATTGACTCCCATAAGGATGCTCAAAACTCCAGTGATCACTGAATAGATAGTGACAGATTTTCATAATAAAATGAATAAAAATTAAACAAGTGGATGGTGTTTTATTCTTGACCCCTATAAGATTGCTCAAAACTGAAGACATCATTGAGTTTTTAATCATAGATTTTAACAAAAAAAATGAAGGAATAATGAGACAAATTTTCATACTTCACCCCTAGAGGGATAACAAAATGATATCACCATAAGTTTAAATAAATAAATAATGAAATCACAGGAGACAATGAACAACAACAAAATGGATCCTGACTCTACTCTTCCTGGAGTAGAAAAGGACAGATTTGAGTAATGAAATAATCAGATAGATAGATCGTCTGTGACACTTGAATGATACAAGATGGCAGCAAACTTCAGGGTTCACAGTGTATAAAATGAAAGAATATAATAATTACACCTTTACATATGTAAGTTGTTGAAATTTTTTGTATCACCAATTCTTGGGCAGACATACCAGACATGATAAAGTAAGCTGTCATCACAGATTTTTAAAATTCCATACGTTAACAATCAGACATGATAAAGTAAGTTTTCATCACAGATTTTTAAAATTCCATAAGTCAATAATCAGATAATCATACTGTCTTGCCAGATGAAATATGCTGGCCTCACATCATCACAAGGGTCTGAATCTCGGTTGTGGTACATCAGACCTGAGATGATGTGCTTATACCTGGCGTAGCAGTAGTAGTTAAATGTTGGTATCAGCTGAAAAGATGGATGCAGCAGGAACATGACCAGCAGAGCTGAGAAAGAGCAGTTCTTCCATGTTCTGGGCCGTCATCCTTTTGCGAGGTCTTGATGATGGAGCCAACTTCCTTGTGCCACTATTTCGTCTAATCGTAGATCACACCCAATCTTCAGATGTGGAGGAAGAACAGGGAGCCAAACACCCAGACCTCCAGGCCTGCCTTGGTGTAGTATTTGTACTTCTCGGAGGGCACCATGGAATCTTCATGACTCAATCATCCACCATCCCTACTACTCTGGGGTATGCATAGAACATTCAGGAACTGCAGTGTCCATGTCTACAATGCTCCTAACCTTGTCCCTGACAGATATTCGCACCCTAATCATAATTGATGATGTCATTGTCTGATGTTTAAATAATTTAAATAATTAGATAAGTCAGTAATAGCTAACTGTCACAATGAAGAGGTGATATAGCATTTAACTGGCAGGGATAAATGTCCAGACTCCAGTCAGGAAGGATGTCATCATCATCTATTGAAACAATTAATCATAAAATGTGATGATATTGCATTTTGACATCCCAAGAGGGAGCTTTACAGGTCTCTTCTTGGAATAGAGGATAATTGGCTTACATATGTATACAAATATTTATATTATATTGGGTCTTAACATGAACTGTCAATTTATATAATTTAATTATGTAATTAGAGGATCTTTGGCACCAATTCCAGGTGTCATGGATGATATAATCATTGTTTTATATAACTAAATAATCAAATAATGTGTTCATTTCACATCATCCACTTCCCTAAGGTGGCTCCATTCCAGACTCATGAATATTTTTGTCATGATTAATTCAAATATTTTAATTACTTAATTAATATTTAGATGGTCTAAAATACTTGACTCCCACATCGTGGTACCATAATTCCCTGAGCATTGATAGTCAAATGTCCTATTTTTATAATTAAATAATAACATCATCAGTTGATGTAATGGTTTGCCATACTCGACACAATTGTCTCTCCATTGACTCCCACAAGATTGTGTGAAACTCCCCGGTTTATCCCATATTTAACCTTAGAGTTTAGTAGTAAAATGTGTAAATACTGAAATGTCATTGCGCAAGCAGGGTTTTAGATGGTATCACATATTTAATGTTGGATAGCTTCCTCAAAAGAGATGGACTGCAATCCAATAATCCCTAAGTGTACTATAACACATGGATTATTATCATCCTGAAGGAAGTTAGCAATGGAAAACTCATCTTATGATGAGTAAGTGTGAGTCTTATTATCTTTTAATCCACAAGGTGGCATCAAATTTCAGGGATCACTGTTTATATAATGAAACATTTTAATAAGTACATCTTAAAATATAAATGTCTTTGAATTTTTTTGTATCATCAATTCCTAGGCAGAAATGCCAGGGATGATAATTGGAAAGTCCTGCATACTTAACTTTCATGAGATGGAACCAAACTCCAGTGATTGTCAAGGAACTAATACTTAGATACATAAATAATGCCTACCTGGGAGGAATGGCCAGACTCCAGTCATGAAGGACCACATATTCATCGATTTAAATAATAAATATATAATGAAAAATGATTTTAAAATGACATTGTGGTGCATACTTCAGTCCCACATGAAGAAGTCAGACTGATCCCTATCTCGAATAATGATTTATTTTAAAAATTAAATTGATAATTAATTAGATGGCATTTTATATTAATTCTGAAAAGATGACACCAAAGTCGTAAAACTATGGCTGATGTAATGATCTATTTAAATAGCAAAATAATCAAGTAATGAGATGAGGTTACATCGTGAACTCCCAAAATCTGACTCCAAAAGGGACTTATGGACCATAACATAATCTTTATTTTAAATACGCTAATTAAATGATGAATTATTATTTAATTTCCTAATTTTACAGTTAGATAAGTAAGTGTATATCAGATGATGTGATGGTCTGGCATGACTGACTCCCATAAGGAGGCTCAAAACTACAGTGATCCCTGAATTCATAATGACAGATTTTTCATAATTAAATGAATATAATTACACAAGTAGATTGATGGTGTTCTATAGGTGACTCCTAAAATATTGTTCAAAACTGAAGAGATCATTGAGATTTTAATCATATATTTGAACAAAACAATGAATGCTGAGAGAATTTCTCCTAATGCAACCCTGGAGAGATAACAAAACGATATCAACATTGATTTAAATAAATAAATAATGAAATCACAAGAGACAATTAACAACAACAAGGTGGACCCAGACTCCACTCTTCCTTGGGTAGAAAAAGACAGATTTGAATAATGAAATAATCCGATAGTTATATCGTCTGTCACACTTGAATCTCACAGGTAGCACCAAAATTCAGGGTTCACAGATTATATAATGAAACAATCTAACAATTACAACTTTAAATATGTAAGTCATTGACCTTTTTTGTGTCATCAATTCCTAGGCAGAAATGCCAGACATGATAAAATATGCTGTCTTCACGTATTTTTAAAATTCCATTAAGTTAATAATCCGATAACAATACTGTCTTGCCTGATGAACTGTTTTTGCTGACATAATCACCAAGGCCTGAATCTCTGTTGTGGTGCAGCAGGTCCTGAGATGATGGGCCCATACCTGGTGTAGCATCAGTAGCTAACATGTTGATATCAGCTGAAAAGATGGCCGCAGCAGGGGCATCACCAGCAGAGCTGGGAGAGAGCAGTTCTTCCCTGTTCTGGGTCGTCTTCCATTTGTGAGGACTCAGTGATGGTGCTGAACTCCCGGTGCCACTACTTCTTCTCATCTTAGATCACAACTGATGGGAATATGTGGAGGAGGAGCAGGGAGTCAAACACCCAGACCACCGTGCCTGCCTTGGTGAAGTCTTTGTACTTCTCGGAGGGCACAATGGGATCTTCTGGACTCAATCATCCAGTATCCCTAGTACTCTAGGTGATGCATAGATCATCAAGAATCTGCTCTGAATATACAGCAAACCAACTGCCAACATCAAACTGAATGGAGAGAAACTTAAGCCAATTCCTCTAAGATCAGGAATAAGACAAGGCTGTCCTCTCTATATATAACTCTTCAATATCATACTAGAAGTTTTAGCTAATGCTATAAGACAACAAAAGAAGATAAAGAGGATCCAAATTGGAAAGGAAGAAGTCAAACTATCTCTATTTGCAAATGATATGATAGTTTACATAAGCGACCCAATAAACCCTACCAGGGAACTCCTACAGCTGATAAACACCTTCAGCAAACTAGCAGGATACAAGATAAACTCAAAAAAATCAGTAGCCCTATTTTTTTCAGACGACAAAGAGGCAGAGAAAGAAATCAGAGAAACATCACCCTTTACAATAGCCACAAGCAACATAAAGTATCTTGGTGTAACGCTTACCAAACAAGTAAAAGATCTATATAATAAGAACTTTGTGACTCTAAAGAAAGAAATTAAAGAAGATACCAGAAAATGGAAAAACCTCCCATGCTCTTGGTTAGGTAGGATAAACATAGTAAAAATGGCAATCTTACCAAAAGCAATCTACAGATTCAATGCAATCCCCATTAAAATCCCACCACAATTCTTCACCGACCTTGAAAGGATAATAATCAACTTTATATGGAAAAACAAAAGACCCAGGATAGCCAAAACAACCCTATACAATAAAAGAACATCAGGAGGCATCACCATTCCTGACTTCAAGCTCTACTACAGAGCTATAGTTCTGAAAACAGCCTGGTATTGGCATAAAAATAGACAGGTAGACCAATGGAATCGAATTGAAAATCCTGATATTAATCCACCCACCTATGAACACCTGATTTTCGACAAAACAGCTAAAATTATACAATGGGGCAAAGACAGCATCTTCAACAAATGGTGCTGGCACAATTGGATGAGGGTGTGTAGAAGACTGCAGATAGACCCATGTCTGTCGCCATGCACAAAACTCAAGTCCAAATGGATCAAAGACCTCAACATCAATCCAGCCACATTGAACCTCTTAGAAGAGAAAGTAGGAGGTACCCTTGAACAAATTGGTATAGGAGACCGCTTCTTGAACATAACTCCAGGGGCACAGACACTGAAAGAAACAATTAATAAATGGGACCTCTTCAAACTTAGAAGCTTCTGTAAGGCAAAGGACACAGTTGACAAGACCAAACGGCAGCCCACTGACTGTGAAAAGATTTTCACTAATCCTATATCCTACAAAGTGCGGATCTCCAAAATATACAAAGAACTCAAGAAACTAGTCAACAAAACACCAAATAACCCTATTAAAAAATGGGGTACAGAACTGAAGAAAGAATTCTCAACGGAGGAAATCAAAAAAGGCTGAAAGACACTTAAGAAAATGCTCCACATCCTTAGCTATCAGGGAAATGCAAATCAAAACAACTTTGAGATACCATCTTACCCCTGCCAGAATGGCTAAAATTAGAAACACCAGTGATGACTTATGTTGGAGAGGATGTGGAGAAAGGGGAACACTCCTCCACTGCTGGTGGGAGTGCAAACTCATACAGCCATTTTGGAGATCAGTATGGCAGTTCCTCAGGAAAATGGGGATTAGTTTACCACAGGACCCGGAAATCCCCCTCTTAGGCATATACCCAAAGGATTCACATCAATGCAACAAAGACATCTGTTCAACTATGTTCATAGCAGCACTATTTATAATAGCAAGAACCTAGAAGCAACCTAGATGCCCTTCAATTGAAGAATGGTTAATGAAGATGTGGCACATCTACACAATGTAATACTACTCTGCAGAAAAAAATAATGGTATCTTGAAATTCGCAGGCAAGTGGATGGCACTTGAAGAAACCATCCTGAATGAGGTAACCCAGTCACAAAAAGAGAAACACAGTATGTACTCACTCATATATGGATTTTAGAACTAGATCAAATGATTACCAGGCTATAATTCACATCACCAGAGGAACTAGGATACAAGTTGTCTTCTAAGAGATTCATATAAAGTCCCTCACAGAACTGGGAAGGGACAAGTCCTCCAGACCTCAGGTAAAGTGGGGGAAGACAGCTAATGGAGAGAGAAGTAGGAGAAAATGAGAGGGAGGAGAGGAAGGCATGTGCGACCAGGAGGATTGAGCCTGGTTAGGAATGGAAAATAGGAAAGAGAGAGAGAGAGACAGAGACAGAGAGAGAGAACATAAAAGAGGGAGCCAATGTTGGTTTGAAGATAAAGTTGAACACAAAGAAATGTCGAGGGAACTACAAGACTGCTCCCAACTAACAATCTCAGCTTCCATGGAAAGGCTATCATAAATGCCCTTCCCGGAGAGTGAGATCAACAACTAACATCTCCATGGAGTCCTCAACTAATGCCTGTTGAAAACAGGAGCAAACACCCATACATAAACACTGAGCCGAACTAGAACCCAGAAGTAGATGGAGAGGACAAGACGATGCGGTAGAAGTACATAGAGACAGCTGACCTGAACAAGGAGGAGCTAAGGGCCACTAGACTGATAGCTGGGAATCCAACAGGGAACTGACTCAGACCTCCCTGAATATGGGTCTCAGCCAGAAGGTCTGAGCAGTCTAAGAGACCTCAGACAGTGGAGCCAGGATGTATCCCTGGTGCACAAAAGGACTTTGCAAACATATCCCCCATGGAGGGATAACTGCCTTAATCTAGAGACAGGAGAGAATCCCTAGTCCCTACTTCACATGACCTGTCAGGTCTACATGACCCCAACTGGATGGCATTCCCCTACATATGGTATTGTGGTGGGGGGTTGGGAAGGGAGGGTGTTTAGAGTGCATGGGAGAGGGCAGAGAGGGCAAAAGGGAGGGAAGGAGGGAGGGAGGGCTGGAGGGGGAGGGAGGGAGGGAGGGAGAGGGAACTGGGATCGACATGTAAAATAATAAATTAAAAAAAAAACGCTTTGACTCCAAAATTTAAGTTGAAGAACAAGTTACTGGGGAAAAGTGTTTCTATTTTTGTTTCCACAGAAAATGAAAAGATGTGGATTCCTTACAGACTAATGTGGTTTGGTCACACCAGACCCCTGAAACAGAGTACAAGCTGATCCTACATTCCAAACAGCTGGACAAAACAGCCCTACAGACTACAGCTAGGATATCTGAATCTTCTTCGAATCCCCCAAGTCAGCGCCCCTCACCAGCAGGAAATAGTTTGGAAAGAACGACGCCCTAATTCCCAAATATTGTGTATAAATGTTTCTTTTCATTTAATTGGACTTTGTTATATAAAATTAAATAAAAAAATAAAAACTTAAATTGATAATTAATTAGTTGGTGCTTAATATTAACTCTACAATTTGGCACCAAACTTGTAAAACTATGGCTGATGTAATGATCTGTTTTAATAGCTAAATAATCAAGTAATGAGATGATGTTACATCATCAACTCCCAACATCTGACTCCAAAAGGGACCTATGGTCCATAACATCACATTTATTTTAAATACATTAATGAAATGATGAATTTTTATTAAATTTCCTAGTATTACAGTTAAATAAGTATGTGTAGTGTTAGATGATGTGATGGTCTGGCATGATTGACTCCCATAACAAAGCTCAAAACTCGAGCAATCATTGAATAAATAATAACAGATTTTCATAAATATATGAATAAAAATTCAGCAAGTGGATGGTGTTTTACACGTGACTCCTATGACATTGCTCATGACTGGAGTTCATTGAGTATTTAATTACAAATTTGAACATAAAAAAAGAATGAATAATGAGATAATATCTCATACTTCACCCCTAGAGGGATAACAAAATGATATCACCATTGATATAAATAAATAAATAATGAAATCACTGGAGACAATAGACCAGCATCTTCAATAAATGGTGCTGGCACAATTGGATGAGGGTGTGTAGAAGACTGCAGATAGACCCATGTGTGTCGCCATGCACAAAACTCAAGTTTAAATGGATAAAAGTCCTCAACATCAATCCAGCCACCTTGAATCTCTTAGAAGAAAAAGTAGGATGTACCATTGAACAAATAGATTATTTTCCAGAGATAGATACATGTTATGTTAGAAATAATTGTGTTTATGGATCTCCTTTGTGGGTGAAGTGACTTCTCCCTGGGAAGTCAGATTAATGCTAGAACAGATGCAATTTCATCATGTTAGAAGAATGTTTATGAGACAATCTCTTATGTTGATGTAAGTGGAATTGGTTGCAGTCTGTTGCTCTCCAAAGCAATGGCCTTGCGGTCTTCTGTACTATACCTTCAAAATTCTTAAAATAGTGTAACACCTAAGAGATTTAAATTTTCCATTAGAGTCAAGTAGCCAACTATCCAGTGCAGTCACAGGAAAAGCATTTGCATGTGGAGCATTGCTTCTGCCTTCAGACCAGAATAAGGAAAATTATTTACACTGCAGTGATGGGAGATGTCATCCTGTATATGTTTCTCATACTGGTTAATAAATAAAGCACTGTTGGCCAATAGGAAAGGAAGATAGGAGGGACTAGGAGACAAGGAGGAAATAGGAAGTAGGGAGAAGGAGTCAGCATGGAAAGACCAGAAGCCTACCTCACTCCCCGGTAAGACCACGTGGAAATACATAGAAATGGGTTAATAATTAAGACATAGCTAGCCGATAAGAAACTATCACCTGGCCAATAGCTTTGTATCAAATACAGAGTCTCTGTGTGTTATTTGGGGCTGGCATGGCGGCGGGACAAGACCAGGCAGTGGGCGCAAAAACCATACTCGTTACAATGCAGGAGGATTTAGGGTAAGCAACCAAGTGCTGGAGTCACCACTATGAAAAAAGTACATGACTGTGGTAGGGGGAGTGATTTTGTAATTTCCCAGCATGTTTTAATCTGTCATGTGTTTGAGCACAGACCAGCATATGTAGCTGTACAGTTTGTGAAGGTTGAGATGAAAGGCAGGATCGTTCTGTGGCTAGCGTTGCCTAAGCAGTAACTAACCACATTGACTAAGTCACTAGTCAGCCACACAAAGCTAGGTTACTAGTTAGCCACAGTCACTATGTCTCTAGTTAGCCACACACAATATATCACTACTTACCCACCCATACTAAGTCACTAGTCAGCCACACATCTAATTCACTAGCTAGCCACAAACACCAAGAAATTAGTCAGCCAGACACACAGAGCTAGTAGTTAGCCATTCACCTACGTATTTCTATGTATTTAGTCAGCTACACACCTAAGTCACTAGTTATCCACACATACTAAATCAGTAGTTAGACACACACACTATGTTACTAGTTAGACACATACAAAGTCTGTCTAAAAGACAAACAGCTCACACTAAGGTGGTCCCAGGACTTGGGAATCAGGCCTTTAATCCCAGCAGTATGGATTTCGAGATAGGATTGACACAGCTGGAGTCACAGTGCAGAAAGATAGAGGCAGGATGGAGGCTGAGATTTCCTCCTTCAACAGTAGTTGAGGTAAGCAATATGGAATTATGTAATCATTCCTAGAGAATCCATAATTGTGGATTGTATACATCCATACATCCATAATTGTGGGCTGTATCTTGGAATCCACAGATGAGGGCTATCAAGATTCTGGATAAAGCAGAGACCTTATCATGTATACAAATTGTGATAATTACAGTATTCAGCAAAAACCGGTCTGGGTGTACTCTTGTGGACTATGTAACAGGACTGTTATGTTTTGTGGGTTTGGTTGTACAATCTAAGAGAAATGGTTTGAGGAATACTTGATGTGCTCTAATTGAAACTCCTAGTCTCTGGAACACATGGCCATGAAGCTATTTTCAGCTATTCAAAATATTTTTTTTATTTTAGATCATAACTACATCATATCCACTTACACTTTTCTGCCCACAAGCCCTACTATGATTACTCAATGTTCTCTAATTCATAGCCTG
Organism: Phodopus roborovskii; assembly: GCF_943737965.1. Taxonomy (NCBI): domain Eukaryota; kingdom Metazoa; phylum Chordata; class Mammalia; order Rodentia; family Cricetidae; genus Phodopus; species Phodopus roborovskii. The sequence goes on from NW_026125834.1 coordinate 69,526, forward strand.
CTTTTCTTAAACAGGAGTTTCACATTAAACACAGTGGATATTGGAAGGTGGCATACATTTGGTGGCAGGATTTCCTAGCTATGAGGTCAAAGGTTACTGACCAGGAACAATGAGTATGTAACAATATGTGCACAGAAAGGTCACTGTGATTTTCATAATGAGCAGCTTGACTTCCAGGATAGTAGAAGAATGCATACTAATACACAAACTTTCTGGAATAGGCCACTATCTGCAGGGTGGGTTGTGCAGAGCTACAAGGACTATACAATCTGAGTCATGGATTTCTGATTCCCTGGTCATGGGCTGCAAAATTTTAGGTCCAACTGAGTGGTCCCAGGCAATGCTGGACTCTGAGAAGGCTTCCTTCCATGATTCTCTTTTCCTTCTGCTCTATCGAGTTATAAGGAAGAACAAAGTTTACACCATTCTGAATGTACGGTTTTCAAAACAGGTCTGCTCAGATGTCATTTCTGCAAAATTTGTGTGGACCATGAGAAAGACTAAGGTTCTTTTGGTCCATGTGGTGAACTGGGCAGTTACCCTTGTCCTCTGAGCCTTCCTGTCCATGTGTTTCTTGGTTTGAGGGAGACTCTGCAGCCCTGGCATGGGAGGGTGTGTTGCTTATGATAAAACTGTCCACTGTGCACATGCATGCAATGCTGTTGGTGTGCAGTGGGGGCTGACACTGGATAACTGGAGGTCTGATTTGTTGAAGTTCTGAATATTCCATTCCACTTTCAGGTTTGCCTTATAAATATTTTAGAAAGTACTAAAAAGTAGTGATGCAGATATCTCTCAGCAATACAAGATTATAATGTTTTTAACTCTCTGCTAACAAGAGTTACAATACTGTACTGAGTGAAGTTTAATTCCAGTGTACAAAATGCATCTTTTTTCTGTAGTAATTTCTCAGGTGTGTATGGTTTGGGACAGGGAGTTAGGTCAGGGTTTTCATCTTGGGCTTAAATCTCTTGGCAGGAAGCAGATTTTAAATTATTCTCCCATGTTGTTTGTGGAATGGGCATCAGTGGGGCTTAGTTTACCTGAATAAATGAAGGGGCATAAAGGTCTGCAGAGCCATAGCAGAAGATCAGCTCCTTTTGCATAGAGAGCTCTAGAGCAGGGACATCCTGTCTTTGGAATAGATATCCATAGCTGCAGGGTCAAAAGTGTTGAAGGGTCACTTTGAATCGATTTAATTGGAGTGTTGAAGTCTGTGTTTATTTAATCTCTTTACACTTGGATTCATAGGTATTTGGTTAACATTGGTCAAGATCACACTTTTCATGGCTAAATTTCTTTTGTACTTTATATTAATAGTTGATATATTTTGACCTTTGCTCTTGGGTTATTCTCTCTATCTCTTTTATTCTTTTACAAAGAATATACATATTTTGATTGTTGTTACTTTGTGGTAAGTATAAAAGTCATATTATATCGGTTTGTGTATCTTGTTTTCATAATTCCATTGAGCATTCTGGGTATTTCCAAAATAAAATGTTAATGTGCCTTTGTAATATCCATTTTGTTATTAATTGGTGTTCATTGTCATTGGATTGTACTCATTTCATGTTACAAACTTACCATGTATAGGATCTTAAATTCTGATACTTCATGTTCCTAAAGACCATTATTTAGTTCTTAATTTCCTGTATCCACCCTGTAGTTCTTAAATTGTATCTTGTGAATTCTTTCTTTGTTTCTTTCTTTCTTTCTTCATTTCTTTATTTACATCAATGTTGATATCATTTTGTTATCTCTCTAGGGGTGAATTATGAGAAATTTTCTGTCTATTCATTCATTGTTTTTGTTCAAATCTATTATTAAGAACTCAATATCTCTTCAGTATTGAGCAATCATTTAGGCTTCACGCATAAAACACCATCCACTTGTTTAATGTGTATTCATTTAATTATGAAAATCTGTAATTATGTATTCAGTGATCACTGGAGGTTTAGGCTCCTTAGGGGAAACCATTGTAGCAGACCATCACATCATCTAATATTACACTTACTTAATTAAATGTTAAACTAGGAAATTATGTAATGCATGCAATGTTATGGACCATAAGACACTTTTAGAGTCAGATTTTGGGGGGTGATGATGTAATATCATCTCATTACTTCATCATTTAGCTATGAAAATAGATCTTTACATCAGTGATATGTTTCAGACTTTGGTGCCTTCTCGTCAGTGTAAATATAAAAGGCCCACTAATTAATTTTCAATTTAATTTTTTAAAAACATCATTATTCCAGGAAGAGATCAGTCTGACTACTCCATGTGGGATTTAAGTATGCACCACCATGTCATTTTTCAATCATTTTTCATTATATATTAAGTATTTAAATCGATGAAAATGTTGTTCTTCTTGACTGGAGTAGGGCAATTCCCCCATGGGAGCTAATCATGTGGCATTATTTAATTATCTAATTAGTACTTACTTGACAATCACTGGAGATTGGTTCCATCTTCTGAAAGTTAACAATGGAGGACTATCGAATTATTAACTTATTTGATTGCATAAGTAATGATGGTGTCATCCGTCATTTGGCTGCTGTGGGATTGACATAGCAGGAGATCGGTACCAGAAGCAGTGCCCAGAGAATGGGGGACACTGCCTCATACAGTGATTACTGATTATGTAATAGTAGAGTTTTTTAACAATCGAATGATTACATGATTTTAAAAAACTGTACTCTTTCGCATCATCAGTTTCTGAGAGGTTGCAACAGAACTGACCCATGAAGGACACAGTGACCACCGATTTTAAAAATGGAATAACTGAATAATCTCCTGATCAGGGAATCTCATCTAATGAACTCTCTCGGGCTGATAACATGACACACCACCAACAATAAATGACTCTAAATAACCATATTAGAAAGCAGGGTACAGGACTTAATAGAGAACAGTCAATTGAGGAATCCAAAATGACTGAAAGAAACATAAGACACTGCTCAAAATCCTTAATCATCAGCCTAATGCAAATCTAAACAACCCTGAGAAACCATGGGATCAAGATCCTCTAAAGGTAAGAGGATGAAGAGGAGTTTATTTTATTTTCAATAAAGAGAAAGGGATTATGGTAGCCGCGATTAATTGTATTGTTTCCATTCGAGAAATTAGAAAATTGAGGCATAGAAAACAGGTTGAAAATACTCATCATTGTACTTGAATGGCACAATGATGTTTTTGTTTTCATGCTTATGTCACTATAGGCATGTTGTAGCTTGAGAGACTGGTAAATCTGTAGAACTCAAAAGAAAGAGTCCTGCTTTGTTTTTGTGAGAAACTCAGTGAGGCTGTAAGTTTAGTTCATCAGTGGGTATACTCCTTTTAGCATGTGGGAGGGGCACTAGAATGTGACAGAATGTTGGTTCATAAATGTTGCCTGGCAACCCTCCTTGCATTCTGTATCCTGGTATCATGGGCCAAGGACCAGAGAGCAGCTTCGAGAAAGTGTTATCATGGGACATTACAGTCTCCCAAGATAACTATCTCCTAAAACTTTTAATGACAGCATTTGTTTCGCCTAAACAAGACATAGCCACACCTCTGGAAGTGTGCCTACAGCTTTTACTGGTTACCAAATTCAAGATTACCTAATCATGAGAGAACATAGTCTGTGGAGAACCAGTTCCAAGTCTTCTGTTTATGAATACTCTCTATCCTAAGAAGTAAAACTATGGAACAAAAGAAAAAAAGACTCACAATTATTCATCAAAAGGTGAGTTTGCCATTGTTGACCTCCTTCAGGAAGGTGAAAATCCATTTGTTAGAGTAGACTTAGTGATTATTGGATTTCAGTCCATCTCTTTTGAGGCAGCCGCCCAACATTAAATATGTGATATCTTCTAAAAACCCTGCATACAAAATGACAGTTCAGCATTTAAACATGTTACTACTCTGCTCTGCGATTAAATAAGGGATGAACCTGGGAGTTTCCCACAATCATGTGGGAGTCAACAGAGAGTCAATTGTGTGGAGTATGGCAGACCATTTCATCCTCTGATTATGTTGTTATTTGATTATTAAAATAGGACATTAGATAATCCATGATCAGTGGATCGTGGTGACGCGATGTGGGAGGCAATTATTATAGACCATCTTAATATCAAATATGAAGTTAAAATATTTAAATTAATCAAGACAGCATCGTTCAGGAGCCTGGTTTGGAGCCACCTTAGGGAAGTAAGTGGATGATGTCACATGAACTCATTATTTGATTATTTAATTATATAAAACAATGTTTTATCATCTATGAAAACCTGGAATCTGGTGCCACATATCATCTAATTACATAATTAAAGTATTTGAATTGACAATCTGTTATAATCCCCAAGATAATGTAAATATTTGTATAGTTATGTAAACAACAATCCTCCATTCCATGAAGAGACCTCTAAAGCTCCCTCTTGTGGAGTTAATGTGCAATATCATCACATTTTATGATTCATTGCCTCAATTGATAATGATGACATCCTTAATGACAGGAGTCTGGCCATGCTTCCCTGCCAGTAGAATGCTACATCCCCTATTTATTGTGACAGTTAGCTATTAGTGACTTATTTAATTCTTTAAATTATGTAAACGCCAGACAGTGCCATCACCGATTACGGTTAGGGTGCAAATATCTGTCAGGGACAAGGTTAGGAAAGTTGTAGACATGGGCAGAGCATTTTCTGAATGATCTATGCATCTCCCAGTGTACGAGGGATGCTGGGTGATTGAGTCCATAAGGTGGCACGGTGCCCTCCGAGAAGTACAAGGACTTCACCAAGGCCGGCATGGTGGTCTGGCTGTTGACTACCTGCTCTTCCTCCACATCTTCACATCGGTTGTGATCTACCATGAGAAGAAGGAGTGGCACTAGGAGGTCGGCACCATCACCGATGACCTGGCAAAAGGATGACGACTCAGAACATGGAAGAACATCTCTCTCTCAGCTATGCTGGTGATGCCCCTGCTGTAGCCATCTTTTCAGCTGTTACCAACATTGTGGCTACTACTGCTACTCCAGGATTGGGCCCACTATCTCACATCCTGCCGCACCAAAACAGAGAATCAGATGCATGTGATGATGTCAGGCCAACAGAATTCATCAGGCAAGACAGTATGATTATCTGACGATTAACTGATGGCATGTTAAAAATGCGTGATGACAGCATACAGTTTCATACCTGGCAAGTCTGCCCAGGAATTGATGATACAAAAAAATGTCAACGGCTTACATATTTAAAGATGTAATTATTAAATTCTTTCATTATATAATCTGTGATCCCTGAAGTTTGGCGCCACCTTGTGTGACTCAAGTGTGACAGACCATCTAACTATCTGATTATTTCATTATTCAAATCTGTCTTTTTCTACTCCAGGGAGAGTGGAGTCTGTATCCACCTTGTTGGTGTTAAATTGTATCTTGTGAATTTCTTTCTTTCTTTCCTTATTTCATTCTTTATTTCTTCCTTTCTTTATTTAAATCAATGTTGATATCATTTTGTTATCTCTCTAGGGGTGAATTATGAGAAACTATCTCTTTATTCATTCATTTTTTGTTCAAATCTATGATTAAGAACTCAATGTCTCTTCAGTATTGAGCAATCATTTAGGCTTCACGCATAAAACACCATCCACTTGTTTAATGTTTATTCATTTAATTATGAAAATCTGTCATTATGTATTCAGTGATCACTGGAGTTTTGAGCCTCCTTAGGGGAGACCGTTGTACCAGACCATCACATCATCTAATACTACACTTGCTTCTTTAACTGTTAAACTAGGAAATTAGGTAATAATTCATCATTTAATTGACATATTTAAAATACAGGTAATGTTATGGACCATAAGTCCCTTTTGGAGTCAGATTGTGGGAGTTGATGATGTAATATCATCTCATTACTTCATCATTTAGCTGTGTAAATAGATCTTTACATCAGCGATAGGTTTAGGACTTTGGTGCCATCTCGTCAGTGTTACTATAAAAGGCCCACTAATTAATTATCAATTTAATTTTTTAAAAACATCATTATTCCAGGAAGAGATCAGTCTGACTACTCCATGTGGGATTTAAGTATGGACCACCATGTCATTTTCCAATCATTTTTCATTATATATTAATTATTTAAATCGATGAAGATGTTGTTCTTCTAGACTGGAGTAGGGCCATTACTCCATGGGAGTTAATCATGTGGCATTATCTAATTATCTAAGTAGTACTTCCTTGACAATCACTGGAGTTTGGTTCCCTATTTTGAAAGTTATGAATGGAGGACTATCCAATTATTAACTTATTTGAATGCGTAAGTAATGATGGTGTCATCCGTCATTTGTCTGCTGTGGGATTGACACAGCAGGAGATCGGTACCAGAAGCAGTGCCCAGAGAATGGGGGACACTGCCTTATACAGTGATTACTGATTACATACTAGTAGATTTTTTTAACAATCGAATGATTACACGATTTTAAAAAACGGTAGTCTTTCGCATCATCAGTTTCTGAGAGGTTGCAACAGACCTGACCCGTGAAGGACACAGTGACCACCGATTTTAAAAATGGAATAACTGAATAATCTCCTGATCAGGGAATCTCATCTAATGAACTCTGTCGGGCTGATAACATGACACACCACCTGCAATAAATAACTCTAAATAGCCATATTAGAAAGCAGGGTACATGACTTAATAGAGAACAGTCAATTGAGGAATCCAAAATGACTGAAAAAAACATAAGACACTGCTCAAAATTCTTAATCATCAGCCTAATGCAAATCTAAACAACTCTGAGAAACCATGGGATCAAGCTCTTGTAAAGGGAAGAGGATGAAGAGGAGTTTATTTTATTATCAATAAAGGGAAAAGGATTATGATAGAGGTGATTAATTGTATTGTTTCTGTTCTAGAAATTAGAAAATTGAAGCATAGAAAACAGGTTTAAAATACTCATCATTGTACTCGATTGGCACAATGATGCTTTCATTTTCATGCTTATGTCACTATAGGCAAGTTGTAGCTTGAGAGACTGGTAAATATGTAGAACTCAAAAGAAAGAGCCCTGCTTAGTTTTTGTGAGAAACTCAGTGAGGCTGTAAGGTTAGTTCATCGTTGGGTATACTCCTCTTAGCATGGGGGAGGGGCACTAGAATGTGACAGAATGTTGGTTCATAAATGTTGCCTGGCAACCCTGCTTGCATTCTGTATCCTGGTAACATGGGCCAAGGACCAGAGAGCAGCTTCGAGAAAGTGTTATCATGGGACATTACAGTCTCCCAAGGTAACTATCTCCTAAAACTTTTAATGACAGCATTTGATTCGCCTAAATAATTCACAGCCACACCTCTGTAAGTGTGCATACAGCTTTTCCTGGTTACCAAATTCATGATTACCTAATCATCAGAAAACTTAGTCTGTGGAGAAACAGTTCAACTTCTTCTGTTTATGAATACTCTCTCTCCTATGAAGTCAAACTATGGAACAAAAGACTAATAAGACTCACCGTTATTCATCAAAATGTGTGTTTGCCATTGTTGACTTCCTTCAGGAAGCTGATAATCCATTTGTTAGAGTAGACTTAGTGATTATTGGATTTCAGTCCATCTTTTTTGAGGCAGCCGCCAAATATTAATTATGTGATATCTTCTAAAAACCCTGCATACACAATGACAGTTCAGCATTTAAACATGTTACTACTCTGCTCTGCGATTAAATAAGGGATGAACCTGGGAGTTTCCCACAATCATGTGGGAATGAACAGAGAGTTAGTTGTGTGTAGTATGGCAGACCATTTATTTCATCCTCTGACTATGTTGTTATTTGATTATTAAAATAGGACATTAGGTAATCCATGATCTGTGGATTGTGGTGACACGATGTGGGAGGCAATTATTATAGACCATCTTAATGTCAATTATGTAGTTAAAATATTTAAATTAATCACGACAGCATCGTTCATGAGCCTGGTTTGGAGCCACCTCAGGGAAGTAGATGATGTTACATGAACTCATTATTTAATTATTTAATTATATAAAACAACGATTATATTGTCCATGACACCTGGAATCTATTGCCACAGATCATCTAATTACATAATTAATGAATTTAAATTGACAATCTGTGTTAATCCTCAAGATAATGTAAATATTTGTATAGTTATGTAAACAACAATGCTCCATTACAAGAAGAGACCTGTAAAGCTCCCTCTTGTGGAGATAATGTGCAATATCTTCACATTTTATGATTCATTGACTCAATTGATGATGATGACATCCTTCTTGACTGGAGTCTGGCCATGCATCCCTGCCAGTAAAATGCTACATCCCCCATTTATTGTGACAGTTAGCTATTAGTGACTTATTTAATTCTTTAAATTATGTAAACGACAGACAGTGCCATCACCGATTACAGTTAGGGTGAAAAAATATGAAAGGGACAAGGTTAGGAAAGTTGTAGACATGGGCAGAGCATTTTCTGAATGATCTATGCATCTCCCAGAGTACGAGGGATGCTGGGTGATTGTGTCCAGAAGGTGGCACGGTGCCCTCGGAAAAGTACAAGGACTTCTCCAGGGCCGGCATGGTGGTCTGGCTGTTGACTACCAGCTCTTTCTCCACATCTTCACATCGGTTGTGATCTACCATGAGAAGAAGGAGTGGCAGTAGGAGGTCGGCACCATCACCGAGACTTGGCAAAAGGATGACGACTCAGAACACGGAAGAACATCTCTCTCTCAGCTATGCTGTTGATGCCCCTGCAGAGGCCATCTTTTCTGGTGTTGTCAACATTGTGGCTACTACTGCTACGCTAGGATTGGGCCGATTATCTCATGTCGTGCCGCACCACCACAGAGATTCAGGTGCTTGTGATGATGTCAGGCCAACAGAATTCATCAGGCAAGACAGTATGAGTATCTGACGATTAACTGATGGCATTTTAAAAATGCGTGATGACAGCATACATTTTCATATCTGGTAATTCTGCCCAGGAATTGGTTATACAAAAAAAGGTCAATGGCTTACATATGTAAAGATGTAATTATTAAATTCTTTCATTACATAATCTGTGATCCCTGAAGTTTGGCGCCACTTTGTGTGACTAAAGTGTGACAGACGATCTAACTCTCTGATTATTTCATTATTCAAGTCTGTCTTTTTTCTACTAAAGGCAGAGTGGAGTCTGGATCCACCTTGTTGGTGTTAAATTGTATCCTGTGAATTCTTTCGTTCTTCCTTTCTTTATTTAAATCAATGTTGACATCATTTTGTTACCTCTCTAGGGGTGAATTATGAGAAACTATCTCTTTATTCATTTATATTTTGTTTAAATCTATGATTAAGAACTCAATGTCTCTTCAGTATTGAGCAATTATTTAGGCTTCACGCATAAAACACCATCCACTGGTTTAATGTTTATTCATTTAATTATGAAAATCTGTCATTATGTATTCAGTGATCACTGGAGTTTTGAGCCTCCTTTGGGGAGACCGTTGTACCAGACCATCACGTCATTTAATACTACACTTACTTCTTTAACTGTTAAACTAGGAAATTAGGTAAAAATTCATCATTTAATATACATATTTAAAATACAGTTAATGTTATGGACCATAAGTCCCTTTTGGAGTCAGATTTTGGGAGTTGATGATGTAATATCATCTCATTACTTCATCATTTAGCTGTGTAAATAGATCTTTACATCAGCGATAGGTTTAGGACTTTGGTGCCATCTAGTCAGTGTTAATATAAAAGGCCCACTAATTAATTATCAATTTAATTTTTTAAAAACATCATTATTCCAGGAAGAGATCAGTCTGACTACTCCATGTGGGATTTAAGTATGGACCACCATGTCATTTTCCAATCATTTTTCATTATATATTAATTATTTAAATCGATGAAGATGTTGTTCTTCTAGACTGGAGTAGGGCCATTACTCCATGGGAGTTAATCATGTGGCATTATCTAATTATCTAAGTAGTACTTCCTTGACAATCACTGGAGTTTGGTTCCCTATTTTGAAAGTTATGAATGGAGGACTATCCAATTATTAACTTATTTGAATGGGTAAGTAATGATGGTGTCATCCGTCATTTGTCTGCTGTGGGATTGACACAGCAGGAGATCGGTACCAGAAGCAGTGCCCAGAGAATGGGGGACACTGCCTTATACAGTGATTACTGATTACATACTAGTAGATTTTTTTAACAATCGAATGATTACACGATTTTAAAAAACGGTAGTCTTTCGCATCATCAGTTTCTGAGAGGTTGCAACAGACCTGACCCGTGAAGGACACAGTGACCACCGATTTTAAAAATGGAATAACTGAATAATCTCCTGATCAGGGAATCTCATCTAATGAACTCTGTCGGGCTGATAACATGACACACCACCTGCAATAAATCACTCTAAATAGCCATATTAGAAAGCAGGGTACATGACTTAATAGAGAACAGTCAATTGAGGAATCCAAAATGACTGAAAAAAACATAAGACACTGCTCAAAATTCTTAATCATCAGCCTAATGCAAATCTAAACAACTCTGAGAAACCATGGGATCAAGCTCTTGTAAAGGGAAGAGGATGAAGAGGAGTTTATTTTATTTTCAATAAAGGGAAAAGGATTTTGATAGAGGTGATTAATTGTATTGTTTCTGTTCTAGAAATTAGAAAATTGAAGCATAGAAAACAGGTTTAAAATACTCATCATTGTACTCGAATGGCACAATGATGCTTTCGTTTTCATGCTTATGTCACTATAGGCAAGTTGTAGCTTGAGAGACTGGTAAATATGTAGAACTCAAAAGAAGGAGTCCTGCTTAGTTTTTGTGAGAAACTCAGTGAGGCTGTAAGGTTAGTTCATCGTTGGGTATACTCCTCTTAGCATGGGGGAGGGGCACTAGAATGTGACAGAATGTTGGTTCATAAATGTTGCCTGGCAACCCTGCTTGCATTCTGTATACTGGTAACATGGGCCAAGGACCAGAGAGCAGCTTCGAGAAAGTGTTATCATGGGACATTACAGTCTCCCAAGATAACTATCTCCTAAAACTTTTAATGACAGCATTTGATTTGCCTAAACAAGTCACAGCTACACCTCTGGAAGTATGCATACAGCTTTTCCTGGTTACCAAATTTAAGATTACCTAATCATCAGAGACCATAGTGTGTGGAGAAACAGTTCAAAGTCTTCTGTTTACGAATACTCTCTCTCCTAAGATGTCAAACTATGGAACAAAAGATAACGAGACTCACCGTTATTCATCAAAAGGTGAGTTTGCCATTGTTGACTTCCTTCAGGAAGCTGAGAATCCATTTGTTAGAGTAGACTTAGTGATTATTGGATTTCAGTCCATCTCTTTTGGGGCAGCCGCCCAACATTAATTATGTGATATCTTTTAAAAACCCTGCATACACAATGACAGTTCAGCATTTAAACATGTTACTACTCTGCTCTGCGATTAATTAAGGGATGAACCTGGGAGTTTCCCACAATCATGTGGGAGTCAACAGAGAGTTAATTGTGTGGAGTATGGCAGACCATTTCTTCCTCTGATTATGTTGTTATTTGATTATTAAAATAGGACATTAGATAATCCATGATCAGTGGATTGTGGTGACGCAATGTGGGAGGCAATCATTAAAGACCATCTTAATATCAATTATGTAGTCAAAATATTTAAATTTATCACGACAGCATCGTTCATGAGTGTAAGGAGAATGGGTTTTTCTACCCGCCGCCGGCTCTTGTTTTGCCACCAAGCCCGCCCCCGCCTGCTCTTGTTCCACCACCAAGCCAGCCCCAAATAACACACTGAGACTCTGTATTTGATACAATGCTGTTGGCCCGGTTACTTGTTTCTTATCGGCTAGCTCTGTCTTAATATTAACCCATTTCTGCTGATCTATGTATTTCTCTTACCGGGGAGCTGGCGGCATACTGCTTTCTCCAGACTCTCCATCTTGGCTCCTCCTTACTACTTCCTATTTCCTCCTTGTCTCCTAGTCCTTCCTATCTTCCTTTCCTATTGGCCAACAGTGCTTTATTATTAACCAGTATGAGAAACATATACAGAATGACATCTCCCATCATCTCCTCTTTTCTGTCTAAATAAAAACAAGGGTTTTAACCTTGACATAGCAAAATATATCACATAACAGTTATCAAATAAGAATCACAGTTAACACTATTTAGTCCATTAACATTTAGAAAGATTTGAAAAAAATATTGCATCATCTATCCTATCTTTGTGTGTCTAAAATCTATGTAACTTATCTTTAATACTAAGGAAAACTATAACCATAACTATCTGTCTTCAACTCCTTCAAAGTCCACAGAAGGATAGTCTATAAACTCTAGAAATGACAGAGACATCTTGCCTTGTCAGGCACCTGAAGTTCTATTGTAATCTTCCATCTTCAGCCCATAGGCAATAGTGTGTCTGGAAGACTCTTCAGCCAAGCAGGAAACTTTAAACTGTCTTCTTGTATTGGCAGTTTGTAAGTCACTTTTCTCTGTGTCCTGCAGACTGTCTCGAAGACTCTTCCATGAAGCAGGATCTCTGTAGCAATGTCCATCTTGAATCAGCAGTCACTTTTCTGTGGGTGCTGCATGTCCAGTTTATACAGCATAAAGTCAAACAATCCAGACAAGAGCAGTATCTTGTCCAAATGGCTAGTCTTGCCATATTGGAAGTAAACTCCATAACGTGTTTCTTTAATGTCCATCTTCCTTTCTGACGTAGGTGGTGTTGTCAGGAGCATTTATGTCTCATTGTCAAGTAAAACCCTAAAGCATTTTAAATGCCATATTCTGTAGGTCTTTGAAAGGTTTGAAGAATTCCTATCTATCTTACATATATCTCTGTGTATCTTGAAAACCTTAACTAAACTCTAAGCTTTGACTATCATAGGTAATTATCTATAATCTGTACTACATTATAGATTACATTTCTAAATGAGCTATACAAACAAGAGGAGAAATATACATATGACAAAATTGACCTTAAATTGTATCAATAAATGAAAATCCATTCCAAAACAAACTATGCATATCTATACCATAATTCCCTTTTTACCTTTAAAAAGATATTGGTTGTGATCCTTAACCATTTATACCCAAGTCCATTTAAATGAAAACAAACATTTATAAACAATATTTGGGAATTTGGGCATTGTTGTTTCCAAACTACTTCCTGCTAATAGGGGGCACTGTCATGGGGATCCTAAGAAGTTGCAGAAATCTTGGCTGTAGTCTGCAAGTCTGCCTTGTTCAAGCTGTTTTGAATGTTGGATCATCAGGAACTCTGTTTCAGGGGGTCTAGCTTGCTCAAACCACATTAGTCTGCAAGGAATCCACAGCTTTTCATTTTCTGTGGAAACAAAAATAGAAATCCTTTTCCCCAGTAACTTGTCCTTGAACTTAAATGTTGGAGTCAAAGCATTTTTAAAATATATAAATTGAATTAATCCAGCAGCATTTCCTTAATCAGTTGTTATTTTCTCAGCAGTCAAACAATGTAGAGACAACACAATAGCATACAGTAACCAGATTCTCTCTGAGCTTTTCATCTTTACGTGGCTTTATTATTATTCTGTTTCTTTTACTTTTTATTTTTTGAGACAGGGTTTCTCTGTGTAACTCTTATCTGTCCTGGAATTCACTCTGCATACCAGGTTTACTTTGCAAATCACAGAGATCTGCTTGCCTCTGTCTCCTGAGTGCTGGGATTAAAGGCGTGTGCTACAACACCCAGTTCCTCTTTGTCTCTTTAAAACCATTTTTTTCCATGTCTACGTATATTTTAAAACACACTGTAAACCTTTAGAGGTTTTTCTTAATATGAATCTGTCTTTACTGTAAATCTTTATCTTCGTCTGGCCACAAGTCTTATCTGGTAAACAACAACATTGCTAAAATGAAAGTCATAGCTGTGTCAGCCGCGGTTATCAAAGATGGTGGCGGGTACTTTTACCGCCAGCACGGAAATATGTGCTCACCACCTTGGTCTGCGCTGCCACCCAGAAAGCATGCTGCCAGCTTGGAGATGTGGCCACTGCCATTGCCATCTCTCATACACACCAATAAATTCTTAGTAGAGTTATTTAAAAGCTGTGCGGTTTTTTGGTGCTTATGCTGAGTCAGGAATCTTCCCTTAAAGGAGCCACGAGAATATCTGCTTGTCTCTAGCAAAGCAGAGTTCATCTGAGAAAAATGCTGCTACCAAGAAACCTTGCTTGTCTCTGTTCTTTTGGTTTCTAAAACCCTTTTTTAAGCTTTTGTTAAATTTTAAGTGGAAGTTCTTATTAACCGTTGGGCGCCATTTGTAAGGAGAATGGGTTTTTCTACCCGCCGCTGGCTCTTGTTCTGCCACCAAGCCAGCCCCAAATAACACACTGAAACTCTGTATTTGATACAATGCTGTTGGCCCGGTTACTTGTTTCTTATCGGCTAGCTCTGTCTTAATATTAACCCATTTCTGCTGATCTATGTATTTCTCTTACCGGGGAGTTGGTGGCATACTGCTTTCTCCAGACTCTCCATCTTGGCTCCTCCTTTCTACTTCCTATTTCCTCCTTGTCTCCTAGTCCCTCCTATCTTCCTTTCCTATTGGCCAACAGTGCTTTATTATTAACCAGTATGAGAAACACATACAGAATGACATCTCCCATCACATGAGCCTGGTTTTGAGCCACCTTAGGGAAGTGGATGATGTTACAGGAACTCATTATTTGATTACTTAATTATATAAAACAATGATTATATCATCCATTGTACCAGACCATCATGTCATGCAAATCTGAACAACTCCAAGAAACCATGGGATCAAGCTCCATTAAAGGGAAGAGGATGAAGAGGTGTTTATTTTATTTTCAATAAAGAGAAAAGGATCATGGTAGAGGCGATTCGTTTGATTGTTTCCATTCTAGAAATTAGAAAATTGAAGCATAGAAAACAGGTTTGAAATACTCATCAATGGACTTGAATGGCATAATGATGCTTTTGTTTTTATGCTTATGTTACTATAGGCATTTTTTAGTTTGATAGACTGGTAAATATATAACTCAAAAAAAAAAAAAAAAAAAAAAAAAAGAGCCCTGCTTTGTTTTTTGTGAGAAAATCAGTGAGGCTGTAACGCTAGTTCATCTTTAGGTATGCTCCTTTTAGACTATGTAAGGGGCACTAGAATGTGATAGAATGTTAGATCATAAATGGTGCCTGGAAACCCTCCTTGCATTCTGTATCCTGGTATCATGGGCCAAGGCCAAGAGAGCAGCTTCGAGAAAGAGCTGTCATGGGACATTATAGTCTCCCAAGATAACTGTCTCCTAAAACTTTTCATGACAGCATTTGATTCGCTAACCAAGTCATGGCCAAATATCTGGAAGTTAGCCTACAGCTTTTACTGGTTACCAAATTCAAGATTACCTAATTATCGGAGAACATAGTCTGTGGAGAAACAATTCAAAGTCTTCTGTTTATGGATGTGCTCCCTCCTAAGAAGAAAATCTATGGAACAAGAGATAATAAGACTCACAATTATTCATCAAAAGGTGAGTTTGCCATTGTTAACTTCGTTCAGGAAGGTGAAAATCCATTTGTCACTGTAGACTTAGCGATTGTTGGATTGCAGTCCATCTCTTTTGAGGCAGCCGTCCAACATTAAATATGTGATATCTTCTAAAATCCCTGCATTCACAATGACATTTAAGAATTTAAACATTTTACTACTCAACTCTGCGATTAAATAAGTGATTAAACTGGGAGATTCACACAATCATTTTATTGTTCAAATCTCTGATTAAGAACTAAATGACTATTCAGTATTGAGCAATCTTTTAGGCTCCATGTATAAAACACCATCCACTTGTTTAATCTTTATTCATTTTATTATGAAAATCTGTCATTATGTATTCAGTGGTCACTGGAGTTTTGAGCCTCCTTATGGGAGTCCATCGTGCCAGGCCATCATATCATCTAATACTACACTTACTTATTTAACTGTTAAACTAGGAAATTAAATAATAGTTCATTATTTAATTAATATATTAAAATACAGGTAATGTTATGGACCATAAGTCACTTTTGGTGTCAGATTTTTGGAGTTGATGATGTAACATCATGTCATTACTTCATCATTTAACTATGTAAATAGATCAATACATTAGCGATAGTTTTATGACTTTGGTGCCAACTCCTCGGTGTTAATATAAAACGTCAACTAATTAATTATCAATTCAATTTTTTAAATAAATCATTATTCCAGGAAGAGATCAGTCTGACTACTCCATGTGGGATTTAAGTATGCACCTCCCTGTCATTATTTAATCATTTTTCATTATATATTAATTATTTAAATAGATTAGGATGTTGTTCTTTTTTCGACTAGAGTCTGACCATTCCTCCCTGGGAGGTAATCCCAGGGCATTATTTAATTATCTAAGTACTACTTCCTTGACAATCACTGGAGTATGGTTCTACCTTATGAAAGTTAAGTATACAGGACTATCCAATTATAAACTTATTCGATTGCATAAGTCATGATGGTGTCATCGGTCATTTGGCAGGAGATCGGTACCAGAAGAAGTGCACAGAGAATGAGGGGTGTCCCTGATTACTGATTACATAATCATAGATTTTTAACAGTCTCATGATTACACGATTTTAAAAAAACTGTATTGTTTCACATCACCAGTTTCTGAGAGCTTGCAACAGAACTGACCCCTGAAGGACACTGTCACCACCGATTTTCAAAATGGAATAACTGAATAATCTCTTGATCAGGGAATCTCATCTAATGAACTCTGTTGGGCTGATAATATGACACACCACCAACAATAATTAACTCTAAGTAACCATATTAGAAAGCAGGGTACAGGACTTAATAGAGAACTATCAATCGAGGAATATAAAATGACTGACAAAAACATAATACACTGTTCAAAATCCTTAGTCATCAGCCAAATGCAAATCTAAACAACTCCTAGACACCATGGGATCAAGCTCCTGTAAAGGTAAGAGAATGACGAGGTGTCATCGGTCATTTATCTCTGTGCAATTGACACAGCAGGAGATCGGTACCAGAAGCAGTGCCCATTGAATGAGGAACTCTGTGTTACCCAGTGATGACTGATTATGCAATTGTAGATTTTTAACAGTCTCATGATTACACGATTTAAAAAAAAAAAAAAAACTGTATTGTTTCGCATCATCAGTTTCTGAGAGATTGCAACAGAATTGACCCATGAAGTACACAGTGACCTCCGTTTTTAAAAATGGAATAACTGAATAATCTCCTGATCAGGGAATCTCATCTAATGAACTCTGTTGGGCTGATAACATGACACACCACCAACAATAAATAACTCTAAGTAAGTAATGATTTCCAAACAAGTAAAAGACTTACATAATAAGAAGTTTGTGGCTCTCAAGAAAGAAATTAAAGAAGATACCAGAAAATGGAAAGATCTCCCATGCTCTTGGATAGGTTGGATAAACATAATAAAAATGGCAATCTTGCCAAAAGCAATCTATAGATTCAAAGCAATCTCCATTAAAATCCCACCACAATTCTTCACCGACCTTGAAAGGATAATAATCAACTTTATATGGAAAAACAAAAGACCCAGGATAGCCAAAACAACTCTATACAATAAAAGAACATCAGGAGGCATCACCATTCCTGACTTTAAGCTCTACTACAGAGCTATAGTTCTGAAAACAGCCTATTATTCGCATAAAACTAGACAAGTAGAGCAATGGAATCAAATTTAAATTCCTGATATTAACCCACACACCTATGAACACCTCATTTCGACAAAACAGCTAAAATTATACAATGGTGCATGGACAGCATCTTCTACAAATGGTGCTGGCACAATAGGATGAGGTGGTGTGGAAGACGGCAGATAGACCCATGTCTGTCGCCATGCACAAAACTCAAGTCCAAATGGATCAAAGACCTCAACATCAATTCAGCCACATTGAACCTCTTAGTCGAGAAAGTAGAAGGTACCCTTGAACAAATTGGTATATGAGACTGCTTCCTGAACATAACTCCAGGGGCACAGACACTGAGAGAAACAATTAATAAATAGTACTTCTTCAAACTTAGAAGCATCTGTAAGGAAAAGGACAAAGTGGACAAGACCAAACAGCAGCCCACAGACTGGGAAAGGATTTTCACCAATCCTATATCTGACAAAGGACTGATTTCCAAAACATACAAAGAACTCAAGAAACTAGTCAACAAAACACCAAATAACCCCATTAAAAAATGGCGTAAAAAACTGAAGAAATAATTCTCAATAGAGGAAATAAAAAGGCCAAAAGACACTTAAGAAAATGCTGCACATCCTTAGCTATCAGGGAAATGCAAATCAAAAAACTTTAAGATACCATCTTACTCCTACCAGAATGGCTAAAATTAGAAACACCAATGATGACTCATTTTGGAGAGGATATGGAGAAAGGGGGACACTCCTCCACTGCTGGTGGGAGTGCAAACTCATACAGCCATTTTGGAGATCAGTGTTGTGGTTCGTCAGGAAAATGGGAATTAGTTTACCACAGGACCCGGCAATCCCCCTCTTAGGCATATACCCAAAGGATTCACATCTGTACAACAAAGACAGCTGTTCAACTATGTTCATAGCAGCAGTATTTGTTATAGCAAGAACCTGGAAGCAACTTAGGTGCCCCTCAATTGAAGAATATTTAATGAAGATGTGGCACATCTACACAATGGACTACTACTCTGCAGAAAAAAATAATGGTATCTTGAAATTCGCAGCAAGTAGATGGCACTTGATAAAACCACCCTGAACGAGTAAAATTAGCCACAAAAAGAGGAAAATAGTATGTACAAACTCATATATGGATTTTAGACCTAGATCAAAGGATCACCAGCCTATAATTCACACCACCAAAGGACCTAGGATACAAGGTATATTCTAAGAGATTCATATACAGTCCCTCACAGAACTGGAAAAGGACAAGTCCTCCAGAGCACAGGGGAAGTGGGGGGGCAGTAAATGGAGAGAGAAGTAGGAGAAAATGTGGGGGAGGAAGGGAAAAAAATTGTGACTAGGAAGATTGAGCCCTGTTAGGAATAGTAGACAGGAGAGAGAGAGACAGACAGACAGACAGACAGACAGACAGAGAGAGAGAGAGAGAGAGAGAGAGAGAGAGAGAGAGAGAGAACATAAAAGAGGGAGCCAATATTGGTTTGGAGATAAAATTGAGCAAAAAGTAAGGTCTAGAGAACTACAAGACTACTCACAACTAACAATTTGAGCTTCTGTGGAAAGGCTATCATAAATGGCCTTCCCGGAGAGTGAAATCAACAACTAACTTCTCCATGAAGCCCTCAACTAATGCCTGTTGGATACAGAAGCAAACACCCATACATAAACACTGAGTCGAACTAGAACCCAGATGCAGATGGAGAGGACAAGACCTTCCGGCAGAAACACATACAGACAGCTTACCTGAACAAGGAGGAGCTAAAGGCCACTAGACTGATAGCTGGGAAGCCAGCATGGGACCGACTCAGGCACCCCTGAATATGTGTCTCAGCCAGAAGGACTGAGCAGTCTAAGAGAGCTCAGACAGTGGAGCCAGGATGTATCCCTGGTGCACAAAAGGACTTTGCGATCATATCCCCCATGGAGGGATAACTGCCTTAACCTAGAGACAGGAAAGAAGCCCTAGTCCCTACTTCACATGACCTGTCAGATCTACATGACCCCAACTGGATGGCATTCCCCTACATTGTTAATTGGGGTTGGGGGTGGGAGTGGAGGGTGGTTAGAGTGCATGTGAGAAGGCAGAGAGGTTAAAAGGGAGGGGAGGAGGGAGAGAGGGATGGAGGGAGGGAGGGAGGGAGGAAAGGAGAGGGAACTGGGATCGACATGTAAAATAATAAATTAAATTAAAAAATGCTTTGACTCAAAATTTAAGTTGAAGGACAAGTTATTGGGGAAAAGGATTTCTATTTCTATTTCTACAGAAAATGAAAAGATGTGGGTTCCTTCCAGACTAATGTGGCTTGATCACGCCAGACCGCCTGTAACAGAGTATAAAGTGATCCTACATTCAAAACAGCTTGGAAAAGCAGCCCTACAGACTACAGCCAGGATTTCTGAATCTTCTTTGAATCCCCCATGACAGCGTCCCTTACCAGCAGGAAGTAGTTTGGAAAGAATGACGCCCAAATTCCCAAATATTGTGTATAAAAGTTTGTTTTCATTTAATTGGACTTTGTTATATAAAATAAAATAATAATAAAAAAAACCAATAGCAATTTGAAATGTCAGGGAAATAGAACTAAACTAGGCTATCCTGAGTGTGATAATTACCTAATTTTCACATGCTTCAAAGGATTATATTACTTATATATCATTTACTATTAACATGTATCAGTAAGCATAAACAAATGGAAGAAAGGATGAAAAATAAAATACAACAACCATAAAAAAAATAGGAAATTCCAGATCATGCTGTAACACAAAAATCCATATATATATATATATATATATATATATATATATATATATATATATATAAAACTAAGAAAAAGAATGCCATTTAGAGCATACACAAAATTAATTCCAAGTGTGAATACGCCCTTAGCCTAGAGACAAGGAGGAGGGCCCGTGCCAACCACAAATGTCTTGACAGGTTTTGATGAATCCTCCTAAAGAACTCAGCCTCCCAGAGAAATGTATGTGGGATGGGATGGGGAGGTCACTGGGGGAGGGACGGAGAGGGAACTGGGAATGATATGCAAAATAAGATCTTTCTATTCATTTCTTAACAACAGAAGTTATTTTGATGGCAAAAAAATGGTAATAACTCTGCATGTATCTGACCCCTAAATGTTAGATGTGAAGGGCAAAGCTTCTGGAAGGCACTGGACAAACTGAACCTCTCCTTCTTTGGTAACTTGCCATCCCTGTGCACCAAAAGCATAATGGAGCTGACTTCAAAGAAGTTAGTCACCTTGCTGCATAATCGAAATCCTTTCCACAGATGCAGCCCACAAGGAAAAGTATTCCTGGGTCACACCCTGGTTGGGGAAGCTCCTAGTACCACAATGGACCTAACAGAACACTGAATTTGACAGCATATTCAAGCCCAGCGTCCTCCTGGAAGGCCTGCAAAACAGACATTCATGACTCCCCATACCACCCTCTGAATCCACTCACCCACCATGCTGCAGCTTCTGTTCTCCTCCATTCCCCTGCAGCACTCACAGAGCAGCAATCAATCCTCTGGTGCCTGTTCTGATATAAAAGCAAGCCTGAAGCATGGCTCCAGGAAGTCTCCTTCCAGACCTGAGACTGGTGGGTTGGCTCAATGTACCTGATTGGCTAGTGAGGCTTGATTGACAAGAGCTCTTCCTCAAGGGTTAGAGTGTTCTTAAAGACACACTAGGCCCAGGACCTCCTTTGGCCCTGGCTTTTACTCCAGACCTAGACATTTCAGAGATCTGCACAAATAGGAACTTATTTGGTTTTTGGGTTTTTTTGACAGAATTTCCCTGTGTGGCTCCTGCCATCCCATTCCTTGCTTAGTAAACTGGGCTGGTGAATTCCTTATTAATTATTAATATTAAACTTGTTGTTGTTGTTTTCTAATAGTTTTTTTCATTAACTGTCTAATATTTATTGATACATTTATTTATTTATTTATTTATTTTTATTTTTGAGACAGAGTTTCACAATGTGGCCCTAGTGACCTGGAACTTACTCTGTAGACCAGGCTGACCTCTAAATCAGAGAGATCCAGTTGTGTCTACTTCCTCAGTGCTGGAATTAAAGGCAAAAGACAACACTGCATAGTCAGACATTAATTTCAATGTCACTTTCCCATGTCATCAGTAGACGACCCAGCTCTGTTCCTGCAGAGGAGAATTTCAAACCCTCTTTCTCTCTCCACACAATGTGCAGAGCTTGCGAAGACCATTACACGATTCAGACTGAAACTATTCTCTTCTTCAACCATAAACATATATAAACAAAAAACAAACATGCTTTAAGAATAGAATGTGGAGCTATGCAGTGGTTAGCCATAGAGGACAGGCCATGGTGGAGTACACCTTTAATCCTAGCACTTGGGAGACAAAATCAGGTGCATGTCTGTAATTTCATGGCCAACCCAGGCTACACCACATTGATCCAGTCTAAAATTAAAAGAGAGACAAGTGGTGGCTCATTCCTTTATCCCTGAAATTGGGAGGTAGATATGGATGGGAGAAAGAAATATAAGGAGGAAGAAAACAAAAGCTCATTGTTTTCTGAGGGAAGACTCCAAGAATCAGAATTGCCCGCCCCTTTGGTAAGAGTACTTCAGTAGAAATAAGAGCTAGGGCTTGACTGCTCTGCTTTTCTGATCTTTCATAATTAACCACATATCTGAATCCATGTTTTGATTATTAAGAACAACTAGAAGTAGCTTTAAAATTTCCAGTGCAGTGTGTCAAATCTAAACTGTAGTGTATAAGAATAGAATTTATGCTAATAATATTGATAGTACTAATCTTTACCATTTTATCAAGTTTATTGCTATATTTTATATGTATAAGTTTGAGAGAAAATGGTTTGTATAAGTATATAGGTTATGGGATGAAGATAATGATGTGAAGTTGAGTATACGTATCTGAACTCTTGTCATCCCCAAAAGATGTGCTGAGTCTCTTGCCAAGATACACAACATGTTTTATCTGATGAACCAAAACTCTTCCACAGATTAACAATAAAACCAAAATAAATAAAGAATTATATAATGGTTTTAGAACATGAAGTATCAGAATTTAAGATCCTATACATGGTAAGTTTGTAACATGAAATGAATACAATCCAATGACAATGAACAAAAATTAATAACAAAATGCTTATTGCAAAGGCACAGTAACAATGTTTTTTGGAAATACTCAGAATGCTCAATGGAATTATGAAAACACAGTACACAAACTAACATAATATGACTTTTGTACTTACCAGAAAGCAACAACAATCAAAATATGTATAATATGTGTAAAAGAATAAAAGAGATAGAAAGAATAACCCAAGAGCAAAGGTCAAAAAATACCAACTATTAACATAAAGTACAAAAGAAACTTAGCCAAGAAAAGTGTGATCTTGACCAATGTTATCCAAATATCTATGAATCCATGTGTACAGAGATTATATAAACACAGACTTCAACACTCCAATTAAATCAACTAAAAGTGACCCTTAGACACTTTTGACCCTGTAGCTATGGATATCTATTCCAAAGACAGGATGTCCCTGTTCTAGAGCTCCCCATGCAAAAGGAGCTGACCTTCTGCTATGGCTCTGTAAACCTTTATACCCCTTTATTGTTTCAGGTAAACCTAGCCGCATTGATGCGCACTCCACAGACAACATGGGAGAATAATTTAAAATCAACTTCCTGCCAAGTGGTTTATGGCCCAAGGTGAAGATCCTGACCTAACTCCCTACCCAAAACCATACACACCTGAGATATCTCTGCAGGATAGAGACTGATTTTGTACACCGGAATTAAATGTCAGTTAACACAGTATTGTAACTCTTGGTAGCAGAGAGTTAAAAACATTATAATCTTGTATTGCTGAGAGACATCCACATCACCATTTTTTACTACTTTCTAAAATATTTATAAGGCAAACCTGAAAGTGGAATGGAATATTCAGAACTTCAAGAAATCAGACCTTCAGTTATCCAGTGTCTGCCACGCTGCACACCAACAGCATTGCATGCATATGCACACTGGACAGTTATATAATAAGCAACATACCCACCCATGCCAGGGCTGCAGAGTCTACCCCAAACCAAGAAACACATGGGGAGGAAGGCTCAGAGGACAAGGGTAACTGCCCAAGTCACCACATGGACCAAAACAACCCCAGTCTGTCTCATGATCCATAAAAATTTTGCAGAAATGACATCTGAGCAGACCTGCTTTGCAAACTCTACACTCAGAATAGTGTAACCTGTGTTCTTCCTTACAACTCGATAGAGCATAAGGAAAAGAGAATCATGGAAGGAAGGCTTCTCAGAGTCCAGCATTGGCTGGGACCACCCAGTTGGACCTAAAATTTTGCATCCCACTACCAGGGAATCAGAAATCAATGACTCAGATTGCATAGTCCTTGTAGCTCTGCACTACCCACCCAGCAGATAGCGGCCTAATCCAGAAAGTTTGTGTTTTAGTATACATTCTTCTACTGTCCTGGAAGTCAAGCTGCTCATTATTAAAATCACACTCTACCTTGTGTGCACATTTTGTTACACACTCATTGTTACTGGCCAGTAACCATTGACCTCATAGCTGGGAAATACTGCAGCCAAATGTATGACACCTTCTAATATTCACTGTGTTTAATGTGAAACTACTGTTTAAGAAAAGTAGGCTGTGAATTAGAGAACACTGAGTATTCATGGCAGGGCTTGTGGATAGAAAAGTGTATGTGGATATGATGTAGTTATGATCTGAAAAAAAAATATTTTCAAAAGCTGAAAATAGCTTCATGGCCATGTGCTCCAGAGACTAGGGGTTTCATTTAGAGCACACCAAGTATTCCTCAAACGTTTTCTCTCACACTGTACATCCAAACGAACAAAAAAAAATTAATAGTCCTGTTACATAGTCCACAAGAGTTCACCCAGACTGGTTTTGGCTAAATACTGTAATTATAGCAATTTGTATACATGATAAGTTCTCTCCTCTATCCAAAGTCTTGGTAGCCCTCATCTGTGGATTCCAAGAAACTACCCTCCGAGACAATGATGGATTTTCTAAGAATGATTACGTAATTCCACATTGCTCACCTCAACTACTGTTGAAGGAGGAAATCTCATCTTCCATTCTGCCCCTCCCTTTCTGCACTGTGACTCCACCAGTATCCAAGAAGGACAAGAACTCAATCATTGCACAAATC
Source organism: Phodopus roborovskii (assembly GCF_943737965.1). Taxonomy (NCBI): domain Eukaryota; kingdom Metazoa; phylum Chordata; class Mammalia; order Rodentia; family Cricetidae; genus Phodopus; species Phodopus roborovskii. The sequence goes on from NW_026125834.1 coordinate 94,468, forward strand.
CCTCTTCATTTATAAGACCCCACAATAATCAGAGATCTTGGGAGTTCACTCATTTTCTGGTCTATTTTCCTTCTCCCTGACCAGGCAAGGGACCAACTGGAACAAAGTGTAGGATTTTCTTCCCAGCACTGTACAGGAGAAGCAGGATTAGGAGTTCAAAACAATTCTCAATTACACAGAATAAGACAAGCCACAGTTAGAAGACACTTTGCTCTACACAGAAATAAAAAATCATGATTACTTGAGAAAAGGAATGAAATAAGTAAAATCTAAGAAACATAGGAGTACAGCAAAATAGAGACAAAACCAGTAATATGTTTAAAGAAGACATTTAAAAAGGTACCAAAAGCTGGGTGGTGGTGGCAAATTAATTTAATGCTTGTGCTCAGGAGGCAGATGGAAACTTATCTCTGTGAGTTCAAGACCAACTTGTTCCACAACATATAGTTGTGGGACAGGCAGCAGAGCCAAAAAGAAATGGGGGTCTCTAAAAAACAATAAATAAAAAACAGGAAAACAATACAAAAAAATCAATGATAGAAAGAGTTGGTTTTTCGAGAAAATTAACAATGTAGAGAAACCTGTATCCAAACTAACCAAAAAGCATAGAGAGAACATGAAAATTAACAAAATCAGAAACAAAAAGTAGTACATAACAATAGACACTGAGGAAATGCAGACGATTTTAAGGTCATATTTTGAAAACCTATACTCCACAAGATTTGAAAATTCAAAGGCTATGGACAAATTTCTGGATAACTATTACTTACCAGAATTAAATCAAGAATAGATAAGCAACTTAAATTGATCTATAACAACTAACAATGTAGGAGTAATAATGAAAAGCCTTCCAACATAAAAAATCCCAGAGCCAGATGTCTTCTTCAGTGAAGAATTCTACCAAAAATTCATGGAAGAGCTATATTAATACTCCTGAAATTGTTCCACACAATAGAAATGAAGGTTCATTACAAACTCTTTTTATGAGGCTACAATCACCTCGATACCCATCCACACAAAGACATAAATAAGAGAGAAAATTGCAGACCAATATCCCTCATGCACATCGATGCAAAAATACTCAAGAAAATATGGGAAAACTAAATCCAAGAATATGTCAGAGAAATCATCTACCATAATCAAGTATGCTTCATCTCTGGCTTGCAGGGACTGTTTCACATTTGAAAATATATCAAATATACCACTACATAAACAAACTGAAAATGAAAAGTCACACGATCATCTCCCTAGATGCAGAAAAACCTTTTGACAAAATTCAACATACTTTCATGTTAAAGGTCTTGGGGAGATCAGGGATAACAGGAATTTACGTAAACATAATAAAAGCAATATATAGTAAACCCATAGCAAATATCAAGCTGAATGTAGAGAAGGTTAAGGTGATTCCTCTATAATCAGGAAAAAGACTAGGCTGCCCTATCTCTCCATATCTCTTCATTATTGTAATTGAATGTCTAGCTAAAGAAATAAGACAAGAAAAGGAGTTCAAGGGGATGCAAATTGGTAAGGAAGAACTCAAATTTTTTTCTATTTTCAGATGATATGATAGTTTACATAAGCAACCAAAAAATTCTACCAGTATTCTCCTACAGCTGAAAAATACATTCAGTAAAATATGAGGATACAAGATTAAATAAAAAAAATCTGTAGCCATTACATATTCAGTCAACAAAGGGGTTTTTAAAGAAATCAGAGAAACATCACCCTTCACAATAGCCACAAACAACATAAAGTATCTTGGGGTAACACTTACCAAAGAAGTGAAAGACCTGTATAATAAGAATTTTTATCTTTAAAGAAAATAGCAGAAAATGTAAAGATGTCCCAATCTCATGGATAGGTAGAAAAAACATAGAAAAATGGCAATCTTACCAACACCAATCTACATATTCAATGCAGTCTCCATTAAAATCCCAGCACAATCTTTCACTGACATTGAAAGGATAATAATCTACTTTATATTGAAAACCAAAAGAACCAGAATAGCCAAACAACCTGTATAATAAAGGAACTTCATGAGGGATCATTATCCCTGACTTTAAGATCTACTACAGAGCTATAGTCCTAAAAACAGCCTGGTATTAGCACAAAAATAGACAAGTACCTCAATGAAATCGAATAGAAAATCCTGATATTAACCGACACACATACTACCAAAACAGCTAAAAGTATACATTGGGATGAGGAAAGCATCTTCAAAAAATGCTGAGTAAGGTTTTCCGCCCGCCGCTGGTCTTGTCCTGTAGCTGTGCCTGCACCAATTAATATACAGGGACTCTGTATTTGATATAATGCTGTTGGCCATGTACTAGTTTCTTATCAACTAGCTCTGTCTTAAGCATTAGCCCATTTCTGTTGATCTATGTATTTTCACGTGGTCTGTTATTACCGGGGAAGAGGGCGGGCATCTCGTCGCCCCAGTCTCTCCATCTTGCTTCCTCCTTCCTCCTTCCTCTTTCCTCCTTATCTCCTAGTTCCACTTATCTAGCTTTCCTATTGTCCAACAGTGCTTTATTCATTAACGAGTATGAGAAACATATTTTGAGAATGACATCTCCCATCAAAATGTTGCTGGTACAACTGGATGATGGACCAAACTGCAGCCCACAAACTGGGATTTTCGCCAATCCTATATCCAACAAAGGGCTGATCTCCAAAATATACAAAGAACTCAAGAAACTAGTCAATAAACTCCAAATAACTCTATTAAAATGGGCTACAGAACTGAATAGATAAATCTCCATAGAGGAAATAAAAAATGATTTAAGACACTTAAGAAAGTATTCAACATCCTTAGCTGTCAAGGAAATGCCAACTAAAACAACTTTGAGATACCATCTTACTCCTGTCAGAATTGCTAAAATTAGAAACAGCAATGCCAACTTATGCTTGAGAGGATGTGCAGAAATGGGTACACTCCTCCACTTCAGGTGGAACTGCAAACTTGTACAGCCATTTTGGAGACTAGCATGGCAGTTTCTCAGGATGATGGGAATCAGTCTATCACGAGACCCAGTAATCTCCCACTTAAGTACATACCCAAATGATCCCAATCCATGCAACCAAGACTTGTGCTCACATATGTTCATAGCAATATTATTTATAATAGCAAGAACCTGGAATCAACTTAGATGCCCCTCAACTGAAGTATAAATAAAGAAGATTTGCCACATTTACAAAATGGAATACTACTCTATGGGGGTGGGCAGAAAAAAATGGAATCTTGCAATTCACAGACAAGTGGATGGAACTTGAAGAAACCATCCTGAATGAGGTATCCCATTCACAGAAAGAGAAATATGGTATGTATTCACTCATATGTGGATTTTAGACATATTGCAAAGGTTCACCAGCCTAAAAATCAAACTGCCAGAGAAACTAGGATAGAAAGATGATTCTAACAGTTTTACATAAGGATACTCGCAGAAGCAGGAAGGGAAAAGGTCCTCAGAGCATATGGGTGGGTATTGGCGGGTAGTGAGTGGAGAGGGAACTAGCACAAGGAAAATGGGAGGAGATGAAAGATTGTGGGTCTAGGAACATTTGGTCAAGGGAAGAATAGACTTGAGAAGAGAAGGGAAGAGAAGAGAGGAGAGCAGAACAGAGGAGAGAAAAGAGAGAAAGAGACTATAAAAGAGGGAGCCATTATAGGTTAGAAGAGGAAATAGAACCTAGAGAAATGTACAGAGCCCTACAATAATGACCCCAACTAACAATTTGAGCAACAGTGTAAAGGCTACCATAAATTCCCTTCGCTGGCAATGAGATCAATAACTAACTTATCCACCATCATGAAGACCTCATCTAGTAGCTGATGGAAACAGAAGCAACCTTAGACAACTAAACCCTGAGCAAAAATTGAATCCATATGCAGAGAGGAAGGACAAGACCATATTGCAGAAACCCAATGACACAGCTGATTTGAACAAGGAGGAGCTAATGGGGCCCCAGAATTACAGCTGGGAATCAAACATGGGACTGACACAGACCCCTGAACATGGGTCTCAGCTAAAAGGCCTGTGCAGTCTAACGGTCTTCAGAGAGTGGGACCAGGAAGTATCCCTGTTGCAAAAAGCACATTGGGGGAAAATCCCCATGGAGGGATACTCCATTAACCTTGAGACAGGAGAGACATTTTAGTGTCTACTTAAAATGACTTGAAGGATTTAGATGACCCCTCCTGGTAGGCATCCACCTACGTGTATAGTGTTGGTTGGATAGGAGGAGAGAGTGGCTGGGGGCCTGGGAAGTTGGGAGGGGAAGAAGGAGGGTGGGAGTAAGTTGGAGGGAACTGGTTTGATAAATATAATAAAAAATTTTACAAATTAAAAACATTAAAAAGATACCAATGTAGTTTTCAAAAAACAAAGTTAACATACTTTAATAACTGACTCTCTATTGACTTTGAAATATCACACATCCACAGAGAGAACATCACTTCCAGCACAAGTTCTAATAGATCTTAATAATAAAAACTCACAGTAATCTAACAGGGAGGGGAAGGTGAAAACTGAAGGATCGTAGATACAGAGCATCTGGCTACTAGAATTGTTATCTCTACCTATTCTCAGACAAGCGATATGTTCCTGTCCTCACACTGCCTCCTCAGATTGACAGCTATCGCTTCGATCCCTCAGACTAACTTCTCAAACAAAATCATCTCATGGCATGCTCTTCTCGCTCTTCTACCTTATCTTCCTCTCTCTGTCCAGCCATGTCACTCCTATCTCCAAATCCCTGCTTCTGGGATTAAAGGCCTGATTCCCATGTCCTGGGACCACCTTAGTGTGAGCAGTTTTTCTTTTAGACAAACTTAGTATGTGTCTAAATAGTGACATAGGGTGTGTGTCTAACTACTGATTTAATGTGTGTGGATAACTAGTGAACTAGTGTTGGTAGCTAACTAGTGACTTAGGTGTGTAGTTGACTAAATACATAGAAATACATAGGTGAATGGCTAACTACTATCTCAGTGTGTGTGTGGCTGAATATTTTCTTGATGTTTGTGACTAGCTAGTAAATTAGATGTGTGGCTGACTAGTGACTTAGTATGGGTGGGTAAGTAGTGATATATTGTGTGTAACTAACTAGAGACATAGTGACTGTGGCTAAATAGTAACCTAGCTTTGTGGCTAACTAGTGAATTAGTCAATGTGGTTAATTACTGCTTAGGCATGTAGCTAAATAGTAACTTAGGTGTGTGATTAACTACTGTCTTAGTGTGTGTGGCTAAGTACTGCTTTATTTGTGTGATGGACTTGTGGCTTAGTTTTTGTGGCTAACTAGTGGCATAGGTATGGGGATTTAGGTGTTTGTCTAACTAGTGACTTCATGTGTGTGGCTAAATAGTTAGTTAAGTATGTGGCTAACAAGTGGCATGGTGTGTGTGAGTACTAGTGAGCTAATATGTGTGGCTAACTAGTGGGTTAGTTTTTGCTAACTAGTGACTTACACTTAACTACATGTGTAGCTAAATAGTGACTCCGCTTAGTAATCTGATTGTTAGGAACTAGCAGCCATTTGAGCCCCCCCCCCCATGATGGGCGGGACCCTCATGGCCATGTCATCACTACATCAGCTTTACCTGATGGCTCAAGGTTTACCTGGCTGCCAGAGGACTCAGTTACACATGTGCAAGCCTCCCCTTTTAAAGCAAGTGCCCCAAACCCCCTCTCTCTCATGCTTTCAGTTGGCCACCAGCTACCCCCTCTTTTTCTCCCTTCTCTCAACAAACTACACATGGGCGCCACGTCTCGTGTTTGTGTTTCTTAGGTATTAGCTTCACAGCAAAAAAAAACATTGGTGCCAAAACCCATGCAGGCTCTTCTTGAGAGTCACTGGCAGCTCTTTGCTGGTGGTCGGCCTGCCAGAGACACTCGGGATCCTTTTTCCGATACCAGTAGTCTGCCTCCATTCCCCCCTATCCCCTATTCACTGGAAATACCACCCCACAAGGCTTCAATTAGGTAAGGTACCCTTTTAAATTTTAACCCATTTCCTTAAGGTCTGGTGTATTCCTCATGGGTGGAAGACATAATGCCTGGGGCGGGATATCTGCTCTGCTCTGGGACTGCTGAGTCCTACCGGCCTCTGTTGGCCCTGGCAATATTTTCAGGCTGACGATCTTCGAATAACCCTCTGCCATACTCGCTTATCATGTGGCCACACTCTTGGGCTGAAGAGTTCCAAGACTGCAGGGTCACTTTCCTCTCTACACATGGGGAATAATCCGACTCAGGAAATATCTCCCACCACTCCACTAGGATGCCTGATAGAAAATTTAAAACCTTTTCACTTAATGCCACTTGTTAAGGCACCCAGACTTATTTACCTTAGTACTGAAAAGTGGCCTAGATATCCCCTAGGACATTCAAATTGGCCACGTAACGGCTCTCTAGATCCAGATATTTTTCAGGATCTTTCAAATTACTGCCAGTGAACAGGTAGATGGAAGGAGTTTTTTTCTATCTCTCTGCTAAACAATATCTTACCCTCAACTTGGTTCGGTTTTCTTCCCGCCACACTAAAACTGAGAGAAGCTGTAGCTTCTCTCAGGGCAGTAGGCTGGGCTGAGGCAGCATCTACTCAAGACAAAATTGAATCTCAAAACTTTATGATTTCTGCCAGCTGTTGGGGATATGTTTTGGGCAGCTGCCATTTTGACAACGTGGCCTAACCTCACCCCCCATGGTTCTTTGCTCTGCTACACCAGCCACCTAGGCACAGGGAGTATAGCCAGCTTCTGCCGCCAACAGAGCCTGTAATTCATTTACATTTGCTTTTATTCTTTTATTTGCTTTATTCTTTACGCTTTGTCCCTAATTTCTTTTTTCACTATGTCATACATAGCTTCACATTCTAGTCCTTCTCAATTTTACACAGTCCTGTTTAATATATCTGTACATTTAACTTTAACTTTATGTAAATGTATGCTAACTTCATACAACTTAAATTCTATTGTACTAAGTGTCAAATATTTCTAAATTGCTATGAGCCTTTAAATGGTGGTAAACATTTAAGGTTATAAATGTCTATTTCAAGCTAGCAAAATATTTATGCCACCCAGTCTTTCCTGTGAGCTGTTTATTAACGTTAAGCCTCTATTATCAGAGGGAGTTTTTCTCTACCTCTTTGTCCTCTGTGGTCATAAGTGTACCCTACTAAGTAAAAACCAGTTACTGTAAGGCTGCAGGGCCCTGAGTAAAATATCCCTCCACAGCCTCTCAGCTTGGATCCTGTTTTCAAATCAGACTAATTACAGGGTTATTTTGTATACTAAGGTATGCTAAACAGTCATACAGCCCTCAAATGCTCAGAGACTTAGAGAATATGGCATTTAAAATGTCTCATTAAAAAGCTTTTTTTAACAGATAGACAGGCCAGCTGCTGGCACCACCCATTTCCACCAAGACAACTGATGGACACTGAAAGAAGCTCCACCCACAAAAGTGGCAAAGCTAGCCACTGAGAAACCCTGCCTTTCATTTCATCCCTCACAAACTGTACACCTACATACTCTGGTCTGTGTTCAAACACTTGACAGATTAAAACATGCTGGGAAATAACAAAACCACTCCCCTTAACACAGTCATGTACTTTTTTCATAGTGGTGAATTCAGCACCTGGTTGCTTACCCTGAATCCTCCTGCAGTGTAAAGAATTTTCCTTATTCTGCACTGAAGGCAGAAGCAATGCTCCACTTGCAAATGCTTTTCCTGTGACTGCACTGGATAGTTGGCCACCTGACTCTAATGGAAAATTTAAATCTCTTAGGTGTTACAGTAATTTAAGAAATTTGAAGGTATAGTACAGAAGACAGCAAGGCCATTGTTTGGAGAGCAACAGACTGCAACCAATGCCACTTGCATCAACATAAGGGATTATCTCATAAACATTCTTCTAACAGGATGAAAATGCATCTGTTGTAGCATTAATATGCCTTCCCATGGAAAAATCACCTCATCCACAGAGATGATCCATAAAGACATTTATTTATAACATAATATGTATCTATCTCTGGAAAATACTCAGAGAGAAGCCAGCCTAGACATAGTTTGCTTTTCATATGTGCTACCCTTCTTAAATGGCTTTTGGTTCAAGCTGCATTGTACACAGTGATCAATTTCAGTAGAGACTGGAGACAGCATGTCTAGCTACTTAGGGATATGGGAGGATTACACAGCAAATGTGTTCCCAGTACTGTTCCTAAAGGCCACCAGATACCTGTAACTGAAGTACCTGTTCCACATATAGGATCCTGAGGTGAAGGTGATGGGGAATGCGATAGATAGGAAATGTAGAAGGTAGAAAAGATTTTTTTTAAAAAGCTGGGATAGGGAGATGTGTCCCATGAAAATTTCTTAAGGAGAATAGACTCTTGTATACTATTTCCACAGAGGAAATGGAAGGAAAGGGGATACTTATGTGAAGTTAGTAGAAGCCCATTCAATGGGACAAACTCAGGAGAACACCACTAAAACAATGCAGTGCTAGGGAATACAGGATATCTCTTGATCATTGCTGACTAAGCCCACAGTGGCTTTGGGACTGAGAACCATAGCTCTATGGAGTTTATATCTACATATCAGAAGGAACCTGTCCACAAAGGCTTTGTTCCATACAATTACCAGCTCTCCCATGCAAATACCTGGTTTTTGACAAGGTTCTGTGTTTTATAGTCAATATACCAGGCCCTTAGGAAAATCTTTCAAGGCCTAGGCCTGTGGTTGTTACTATCTCTTCTAAGAATGTTTCTCATCCCTGCATGAGGACCTAAGTAAAAGCTTTGCCTTATCAGGCCACTCATACATCATTGGTTTACTTTTTAAAATCTGGTGTCCTATTGCCACAGTGGTAGAACTATGCTTTTCTGGAGAAGAAAACTGCAACTATATGATATAATACAATTTAAGGTTGCTTATGACACTGTAATATCTCTCTGAGCAGCATGTTATGGGGCAGGTCTATGATAAGGGTAAGGGACTAGATGCTGTTGCAAAACAAGAGTAGCTTCTGTGTAACTGTTTGCAGTCAAATGTCTGGAAAATCATGGACAACAAATGTGTATTTAGGATTCAAAATTCTAACAGGACTGGTCAGCATACACTTATCTTTATGTGTTTTAGAGGCAGTACTACCTCAGTTAAATTCTACTTTATGAGATATATCTCATAATCATTTGTGTTACAAATTCTACTCTTGTAGATCACTGCTCAATAGTGAAGTGCTACCCTTACATGAGATGCCTTTTACAACCTGCAGAAAATTAACAATACATGGATCTTACACATAAAATTAAAATGCAAACGGCTGAATTTATAAAAGGTACTTAACTAAAAGGCCTCTGGAAGTTTGTTTCCTTGCTTTCAGTGGGTGCACGTGAAGTATGTAGAAGTTGACTTAAAAAATGTTTCCATAGACACCTCCCTGCTCACAGTACTCAAAGCAGATACAGCCCACAGAATAGTTATTTGGTGGACTGCCTCTAGCTTCTGGGAATTTCGAGGACTACATGAGAACTCAGGGGACAGGTTGTCTCCTTGCAGCTTCCCACCCAGATCCAGGGAATATCCACCACACTGGATCCATCACCTCACTATCTCCCACTACCGATCTGAGGACGGCAGCCGCTCACTCACCATGCTATGGTTTTCCAGTTTGCCCTTCCTCAAAGCACATCACTCAAAACCACTGGCTGCAGTTTCTCTTCAAATCCAGAACAGAAGGGCCCTGCACTTCTTTTGACAGGCAGGTCACAAAGGGGCCTGTTTAGCTATTAAGGCCTGAGTGATAAAAGCACCTCCCAGGTGGTGGCAGAGTGCTTAAGGACAAATTGCAATGGTTACTGATTGCCTTCTAGCACTAAGACTTTTCTACATCAGCAGTGAGGTGCATTTCTATAGCAATTGTCCTATAGCTGACCTGTGCTATCATTCTTTAGTACACAGGCCTTTACCTTTCTTCCTCCTAGACGCAGTGTTGCTAGCTAAATATACTTACTTAAATGAATTGAGTGATTCTTGGTGAAAAAGTTGGAAGGGAGCTCCAAATATTCGTTAACTACCATAAAGAGATTTAGGAATGCAAAATGTGTTATTTGTTATTTGGTTAAACACTGAGTTTAGTTGAACTAAATTTGCTTTTTACCTGTTTGTCACAGGAACGTCAGATAATAAGGAAAGAAAAGCAGGGGCCACATCTCAAAAAAATAGAAATGATCTTTCTCGAGGCAGAATGCTGGATGATGGCTCCATGAATGTAGAATTTTATCCCTGAAATTCAGAGCAAACACTTGGCAAAGGCATCATAATGAAAAAAGTAGTCTTCATGGAAAATTGAATATTTACTGAGAAATGCATCTTCAGTAAGCATATAAAAAAATAAAACAAAACAAAAACCAACTGCAGTAATCAAGGTTCTCTGCATGAAAAGGAATGTAGGATGAATCTCTACATATATGTAGAAAGTGGATTCATTACGATGTCTCACAAGCTATGATATATTTAGTCCAACAATGGTTGCCTACCAATGGGAATCTGAAGAGTACAGGACTTTTTTAGTTTATCAGGATGGAAGTGTCAGCTGGTCATTATACATCAAAATTCCAAAAAAGTAGTCTCTAATGGTAGTAAAGGAAGAAATCTGGTACGCAGAGCTAGGGTAAGTAGCCAAAGAGGGAAAGCTTCCTCCTTCAATACCATTTATACATGTAGGCTACCACCAGAAGGTTGATCTCATTTTTCCTTTATGTGACTTTGTTTTGTTTGTCTTTTGTTTTCAAAACAGGGTTTATCTGTGCAGGACTTAAACTCATTCTTGGATTTGGCTGGCCTCAACCTAAGCAAAATCAGGCAGCCTCCTGTGTCCTTGGTAAACATTTGCACTGCCACCAAGCAGTTAAAAGTAGATCTCATCATCTGTTTGCATACAAGGCTTCTTTATGGCTTTGGCAACCCTGGAATATATTCTGCCACTCTGAAGTTTCTCAAATCATAAATGGGAATCCATTCCAACTTGTCATGAGTTCAAAGTGCTCCAGTAACTCCTATTTTCCTTAAGACATTATCTTTCCTGCTACAGGACACCTGTGCCTTGATGATGAATGTCTCCTTTCTAAATAGCAATGATTTGGGAGTAGACAGGTTAACCACCCAGAAGTAAGGGAGGAAGTGCAGCAATGGGGTGCCTGAAGGCACATAGTATATACAATTATGGATGCCTTTAGCATTAGTGGAAGCAATTTCTGTTTTCCCTTTATACATATTAATAGATGTCCCCTTCCATTACCGCACCTTTGTTTGACTACTTAAGTTTGGTGTATGAATAAAATGGAGCTTTCAGTATTGACTGAATCTGCCTGCCTGACATCATATTATGTCTCTGTCTTACTTTCATCAATGATAGCTTGTCTTCCACTAGTCCACACTCACTGAATGAGGAATGGACATGGGACTGAGCTGCTGTTTCTGATTACAGTACTACAAACTCCAGTCCACAACACTTTGTTCCACACATGCGGGAGAATTGAGTTTGATCTACAACTTAAAAATGCTGGAACTCACTCAGGCAGCATGAGAAACCCCATGGCATATGCCATTATTCCACAACATAGCTTATTGTGCTGTGGATAAGAATATAAGTAATTATTCCTTCAAATTCCATGCTTCTTCATGTCCTCACTATTTGCCCATGGGTGCTTCAACTTGAAGTACTGCCTTCAAAATAGATTATGCAAAGATGCTATAAAATACCATGGCAAAGACATTTTTACCAGAAGAGAAACAGAACAAATCCTGTTGTATGTGTGTGTCTGTTAATAAATTACCAGTTTTTAGACAATGACATATGTGTGAAGATCATAAGTCAACATTGTGGGGTCCTCTTTTGGCCTTCCAACTCGGCAACTATAGACTCATAAAATTCTCATTTTGCAGGGAGTCACATTGTAGAAAAAGTCTTGAGTCTTTCAAATGAAAATGTCTCTATGAAAGAAACATTGACTTCTTATATGACCACCTTATAGCAGAAACAGGAACCAAGTATATGGGAGTGCTTTAGAGATGGGAAAAATTCCATATTTAGCTTTCTTATTTTGTTTTGCATTTATTTGCATTCTAAGCCTATTATGACCCTTGATATAGATTATTTACTGTTTTCTTTTTTTGTTTTCATAAGTGTTCAAATTGAATATATATGCTTTAAATTTTCATTAATTTTACTTTTGTATTTTTTCTCTTCTTTTTAAGAATAGTATTACTGTGACATCCTGTCTTAAATAGAACTCACATTATAGATTAGTCTGTCGTAGGACATGAGAGATATCTATCTGTCCACCTTGAATCCAGAGTGCTGGCATTGTAGTTTGGCTTGTCAACAGAACTTAGTTAATTCGCTTGGATCACTTATAATGAATGCCTGAGCCTGGTTGTTAGTGTAGCCAGACAACCGGCTCTGGTACTAAACTCCAGTAACAGAAGATGGTGCCCATCAAATGCAGGTTTTCTGCCTCAAAGTCCATTGTCTTCCAATCCGAGCTTCAAGTTTAGCCACCAGTCATAGGGGAGGTTTCTTCCCAGTCTTATATGAGGTGCCTTTGGTACTGAGTGTGAAACCAGAAGGTGGAGAAGCTTGGGTTGATGTCTCTCTTGCTCCCATTATCTCTTTTCTACCCCTTTTTCCCTCCTCATGCTGTCTTTCTTTCTCTCTCTGTCAGATCTGTCGGTCTCTGTGTCTTTCTCCCTCTCTCTCTTTCTCTCTCTTGGGTTGCAGATTATATCAGAAGGGCTGACCTGTTTGTCAATTATCTTGGGTGTAGTGAACTTAGTAAGAACTGTGCTCCACAAAAAAAAAAAAAAAAAAAAAAACATGATTATTGCAATTAAAGTAAAGTATGATGGCTAAAATCTTCAATAAATTGTTTGCATGATTTTGATTTCCTGGCCCCGGCCCCGGCCACGGCCGCGGCCCCAGGCGTTCTGGACCAATGCTAATCTAAACAATGACAAGAAACCATGGGATCAAGCTCCTCTAAAGGACAGAGAAAGAAGAGGGATTATATTATTTTCAAAAAAAGAGAAAAGGTTTATGGTAGAGGTGATTAATTGTATTGTATCCATTCTAGGAATTAGAAAATTGAAGCATAGAAATAAGGTTTAAAAGACTCATAATTGTACTTGAATGGCATTATGATGCTTTCGTTTTCATGCTTATGTCACTATAGGCATGTTGTAGATTGAGAGACGGCTAAATATGTAGAACCCAAAAGAAAGAGCCCTGCTTTGTTTTTGTGAGAAACTCAGTGAGGCTGTAAGATTAGTTCATCTATAGATATGCTACTTTTAGCATGTGGGAGGGGCACTAGAATGACACAGAATGTTGGTTCATAAATGTTGCCTGGCAACACTGCTTGCATTCTCTATTCTGTTACCATGGGCCAAGTACCAGAGAGCAGCTTCGAGAAAGTGTTATCATGGGACATTACAGTCTCCCAAGATAACTATCTCCATACACTTTCAAAGACAGCATTTGATTAGCCTAAGAAAGTCATAGCCAAATCTCATTGTTTGATTATGTTTCTATATAAAAAATGATTATGTCATCCATAACACCTGGAATCTGGTGCCACAGAGGAGGTCGGCACCATCTCTGAGACCTGGCAAAAGGATTACGACCCAGAACACGGAAGAACATCTCTCTCTCTCAGATATGCTGGTTAAGCCCCTGCTGCAGACTTCTTTTCAGCTGATAGCAACATCTTGGTTACTACTTCTAAGCCAGGAATGGGCCCACTATCTCAGATCCTGCAGCACCAAAACAGAGATTCAGCTGTTTGTGATGAAGTACGGCCAACAGAATTCATCATGCAAGACAGTATGATTATCTGACGATTAACTTATGGCATTTAAAAATCCTTGATGACAGCATACATTTCCATATCTGTCAAGTCTGCCCAGGATTTGAAGATACAAAAAATTTCAAAGACTTACATATATAAAGATGTAATTATTAAATTCTTTCATTATATAATCTGTGATCCCTGAAGTTTGGCGCCACCTTGTGTGACTCAAGTGTGACAGACGATCTAACTATCTGATTATTTCATTATACAAATCTGTCTTTTTCTACTCCAGGAAGAGTGGAGTCTGGATCCACCTTGTTGGTGTTAAATTGTATCTTGTGAATTATTTCTTTCTTTCTTTCTTTCTTTCTTTCTTTCTTTCTTTCTTCCTTTCATTATTTAAATCAATGTTGATATCATTTTCTTATCTCTCTAGGGGTTAATTTTGATAAACTATCTCTTCATTTATTCATTTTTTTCATATCTATGATTAAGAATACAATGACCCTTCAGTATTGAGCAATCTTTTAGGTTTCATGCATAAAACACCATTCAGTGGTTTAAAGTTTATTCATTTAATTATGAAAATCTGTCATTATGTATTCAGTGATCACTGGAGTTTTGAGACTCCTTAGGGAAGTCCATCATGCCAGACACTCATATCATCGAATACTACACTTACGTCCTTGACTGTTAAACTAGGATATTAAATTATAATTCATCACTTAATTAATGAATTTACTATACAGGCAATTTTATGGATCATAAGTCCAATTTGGAGTCAGATTTTCGGAGTTAATGTAACATCATCTCTATACTTCATCATTTAGATATATAAAGAGATCTTTACATCAGCAATATTGTTAGGTCTTTGGTACCATTTCGACAGTGTTAATACCAATTGCCTACTAATCATTATCAATTTAATTTATTATCAATTTAATTTAAACCTGGCCCTGGCCCTGTCCCTGGCCCTGGTCCTGGCCCTGGCCCTGGCCCTGGCCCTGCCCTGGCCCTGGCCCTGGCCTTGCCCTGGCCCTGGCCCTGGCCCTGGCCCTGGCCCTGGCCCTGGCTGTTCTGGACCAATTAAAATCTAAACAATGCCGAGTAAACATGTGATCTAGCTCCTCTATAGAGCAGAAGATGAAGAGGTATCATTTTATTTTCAAAAATGAGAAAAGGTTTATGGTAAAGTCGATTATTTGTATTGTATCCATTCTAGGAATTAGAAAATTGAAGCATAGAAAAAAAAAGTTTAAAATACTCATTATTGTACTTGAACAGAATTATGATGCTTTTGTTTTCATGCTTATGTCACTATAGGCATGTTGAAGCTTGACAGACAGGTAAATATGTAGAACCCAAAAGAAAGAGCCCTGCTTTGTTTTTGTGAGAAAATCACTGAGGCTGTAAGTTTAGTTCATCTTTAGGTATGCTCCTTTTAGCATGTGGGAGGGGCACTAGAATGTGACAGAATGTTGGTTCTTAAATGTTGCCTGGCAACCCTGCATGCATTCTGTATTCTGTTATCATGGGCCAAGTACCAGAGATCAGCTTCGAGAAAGTGTTATCATGGGACATTACAGTCTCCCAAGATAACTATCTCCTTAAACTTTCAATGACAGCATTTGATTTCCCTAAGCAAGTCATAGCCAAATCTCTGGAAGTTTTCCTACAGCTTTTACTTCTCACCAAATTCTGGATTACCTAATCATCAGAGAACATTCAATTTCTTCTGTTTATGAATTCTCTCTCTCCTAAGAATTAATACTATGGAAACAAAGATAATAAGACTTACAATTATTCATCAAAAGGTGAATTTGTCATTGTTAATTTCCTTCAGGATAGTGATAATTCATTTGTTAAAGTAGACTTAGGGATTTTTGGATTGCAGCCCATCTCTTTTGAGGCAGCCGTCCAACATGAAATATGCAGGATCTTCTAAAAACCCTGCATACACAAAGACATTTCAGCATTTAAACATTTCACGACTCTGCTCTCCGATTAATAAGGGATAATCTTGCGCGTTTCCCACAATCATGTAGGAGTCGGTGAGAGTCATTGTGTCGTGTATGGCATACCATTTTATCATCTGAATATGTTGTTATTTGATTATTAAAATAGGACATTAGATAATCCATGATCAGTGGATTCCATGATGTGGGAAGCAATTATTATGGACCATCTAAATATCAATTTTGTAGTTAAAATATTTAAATTAATCACGACAGCATCTTTCAAGGGCCTGGTTTGGAGCCCCTTAGGGAAGTGGATAATGTTACATGAACTCACTGTTTGATTATGTATCTATATAAAACAATGATTATATCATCCATAACACCTGGAATCTGGTGCCACAGATCCTCTAATTAAATAATTAAAGTATTTAAATTGACAGTCTGTGTTAATACCCAAGATAATGTAAATATTTATAAAGTTATATAAACCAAACGTCCTCCATTCCATGAAGAGCCCTGTAAAGCTTACTCTTGTGGACATAAAGTGCAATATCATCACATTTTATGATACATTGACTCAATTGAGGATGATGACATCCTTCATGACTGGAGTCTGGCCATGCTTCCCTGCCAGTAAAAAGCTACATCACCTATTTATTGTGACAGTTAGCTATTACTGACTTATTTAATTCTTTAAATTATGTACGCGATAGACAATGCCATCACCGATTACGATTAGTGTGCAAATATCTGTCAGGGACAAGGTTAGGAAAGATGTAGACATGGGCAGAGCATTTTCTGAATGATCTATGCATCTCCCAGAGTAAAAAGGATGCTGGATGATTGAGTCCAGAAGATTGCTCGGGGCCATTCGAGAAGTACAAGGACTACACCAAGGCCGTCATGGTGGTCTGGGTGTGGACTACCTCTTGTTCCTCCAGATCTTCACTTCGGGTGTGATCTACCATGAGAAGAAGTAGTGGCACTAGGAGGTCGGCACCATCTCTGAGACCTGTCAAAAGGATGACGACCCAGAACACGGAAGAATATCTCTCCCTCAGATATGCTGGTTATGCCCCTGCTGCAGCCTTCTTTTCAGCTGATAGCAACATCTTGGTTACTACTTCTAAGCCAGGAATGGGCCCATTATCTCAGAACCTGCAGCACCACAACAGAGATTCAGCTGCTGGTGGTGATGTAAGACCAACAGAATTCATCATGCAAGACAATATGATTATCTGACGATTAACTGATGGCATTTTAAAAATCCTTGATGACAGCATACATTTCCATATCTGTCAAGTCTGCCCAGGAATTGAAGATACAAAAAAATTTCAAACACTTACATATTTAAAGATGTAATTATTACATTCTTTCATTATATAATCTATGATACTTGAAGTATGGCGCTACCTTGTGTGACTCAAATATGACAGACGGTCTAACTATCTGACTATTTCATTATACAAATATGTCTTATTCTCCTGCAGGTAGAGTGGAGTCTGGATCCACCTTGTTGGTGTTAAATTGTATCTTGTGAATTATTTCTTTCTTTCTTTCTTTCTTTCTTTCTTCCTTTCATTATTTAAATCAATGTTGATATCATTTTGTTATCTCTCTAGGGGTGAATTATGAGAAACTATCTCTTTATTCATTCATTTTATTTTATAATTATGATTTAGAATACAATGACCCTTCAGTATTGAGCAAGCATTTAGGCTTCACGCATAAATCACCATTCACTGGTTTAAAGTTTATTCATTTAATTATGAAAATCTGTCATTATGTATTCAGTGATCACTGGAGTTGTGAGCCTCCTTAGGGAAGTCTATCGTGCCAGACACTCACATCATCGAATACTACACTTACGTCCTTGACTGTTAAACTAGGATATTAAATTATAATTCATCACTTAATTAATGAATTTAAAATACAGGTAATTTTATGGACCATAAGTCCCATTTGGAGTCAGATTTTGGGAGTTGATGTAACATCATCTCATTACTTCATCATTTACATATATAAAGAAATCTTTTCATCAGTGATATTTTTAGGTCTTTGGTGCCATTTCGACAGTGTTAATATAAATTGCCTACTAATTTATTATCAATTTAATTTATTATCAATTTAATTTTGGCCCTGGCCCTGGCCCTGGCCCTGGCTGTTCTGGACCAATTCAAATATAAACAATGCTGAGAAAATTTGTGATCTAGCTCCTCTTAAGAGCAGAAAATGAATAGGTATTATTTTATTTTCAAAAATGAGAAAAGGATTATGGTAGAGGTGATTAATTGTATTGTATCCATTCTAGGAATTAGAAAATTGAAGCATAGAAAAAAAAATTTTAAAATACTCTTTATTGTTCTTAAATGGCATTATGATGCTTTCGTTTTCATGCTTATGTCACTATAGGTATGTTGAAGCTTGAGAGACAGGTAAATATGTAGAACCGAAATGAAAGAGCCCTGCTTTGTTTTTGTGAGAAAATTACTGAGGCTGTAAGGTTAGTTCATCTTTAGGTATGCTCCTTTTAGCATGTGGGAGGGGCACTAGAATGTGACAGAATGTTGGCTCTCAAATGTTGCCTGGCAACCCTGCATGCATTCTGTATTCTGTTATCATGGGCCAAGTACCAGAGATCAGCTTCGAGAAAGTGTTATCATGGGAAATTACAGTCTCCCAAGATAACTATCTCCTTAAACTTTCAATGACATTTGGTTTCCCTAAGCAAGTCATAGCCAAATCTCTGGAAGTTAGCCTACAGCTTTTACTGGTCACCAAATTCTAGATTACCTAATTATCAGAGAACATTCAATTTCTTCTGTTTATGAATTCTCTCTCTTCTAAGAATTAATACTATGGAAACAAAGATAATAAGACTCACAATTATTCATCAAAAGGTGAATTTGTCATTGTTAATTTCCTTCATGATAGTGATAATCCATTTGTTAAAGTAGACTTAGGGATTATTGGATTGCAGTCCACCTCCTTTGTGGCAGCCGTCCAACATGAATTACGCAGTATCTTCTAAAAACCCTGCATACACAAAGACATTTCAGCATTTAAACATTTCACGACTCTGCTCTCTGATTAAATAAGGGATGATCCTGGACTTTTCCCACAATCATGTAGGATTCAGTGAGAGTCAATTGTGTTGCTATTTGATTATTAAAATAGGACATTAGATAATCCATGATCAGTGGATTTCATGATGTGGGAAGCAATTATTATGGACCATCTAAATATCAATTTTGTAGTTAAAATATTTAAATTAATCACGACAGCATCGATCAAGAGCCTGGTTTGGAGCCCCTTAGGGAAGTGGATGATGTTACATGAACTCATTGTTTGATTATGTATCTATATAAAACAATGATTATATCATCCATGACACCTGGGATCTGGTGCCACAGAACTTCTATATACATAATTAAAGTATTTAAATTGACAGTCTGTGTTAATACCCAGGATAATGTAATTATTTATGAAGTTATATAAACCAAAAATCCTCCATTCCATGAAGAGACGTGTAAAGCTTCCTCTTGTGGAGGTAATGTGCAATATCATCACATTTTATGATACATTGACTCAATTGAGGATGATGACATCCTTCATGATTAGAGTCTGGCCATTCTTCCCTGCCAGTAAAATGCTACATCACCTATTTATTGTGACAGTTAGCTATTACTGACTTATTTAATTCTTTAAATTATGTACGCGATAGACAATGCCGTCACCAATTACGATTAGTGTGCAAATATCTGTCAGGGACAAGGTTAGGAAAGATGTAGACATGGGCAGAGCATTTTCTGAATGATCTATGCATCTCCCATAATAAAAAGGATGCTGGATGATTGAGACACAAAGATTACTCAGGGCCATTCGAGAAGTACAAGTACTTCACCAAGGCCAGCATGGTGGTCTGTGTGTGGACTACCTGCTGTTCCTCCACATCTTCACATCGGGTGTGATCTACCATGAGAAGAAGTAGTGGAACTAGGAGGTCGGCACCATCTCTGAGACCTATCAAAAGGATGACGACCCAGAACACGGAAGAACATCTCTCTCTCAGATATGCTGGTTATTACCCTGCTGCAGCCTTCTTTTCAGCTGATAGCAACATCTTGGTTACTACTTCTAAGACAGGAATGAGCCCACTATCTCAGATCCTGCAGCACCAAAACAGAGATTCAGATGTTGGTGATGATGTAAGGCCAACAGAATTCATCATGCAAGACAGTATGATTATCTGATGATTAACTTATGGCATTTTAAAAATCCTTGATGACAACATACATTTCCATATCTGTCAAGTCTGCCCAGGATTTGAAGATACAAAAAAATTTCAAAGACTTACATATATAAAGATGTAATTATTAAATTCTTTCATCATATAATCTGTGATCCCTGAAGTTTGGCGCCACCTTGTGTGACTCAAGTGTGACAGACGATCTAACTATCTGATTATTTCATTATACAATTCTCTCTTTTTCCACTCCAGGAAGAGTGGAGTCTGGATCCACCTTATTGGTGTTAAATTGTGTCTTGTGAATCCTTTCTTTCTTTCTTTCTTTCTTCCTTTCATTATTTAAATCAATGTTGATATCATTTTGTTATCTCTCTAGGGGTTAATTATGAGAAACTATCTCTTCATTTATACATTTTTTTTCATATCTATGATTAAGAATACAATGACCCTTCAGTATTGAGCCATCATTTAGGCTTCATGCATAAAACACCATTCACTGGATTAAAGTTTATTCATTTAATTATGAAAATCTGTCGTTATGTATTCAGTGATCACTGGAGATTTGAGCGTCCCTTGGGAGTCCATCGTGCCAGACCATCACATCATCTAATACTACACTTACTTCCTTAACTCTTAAACTAGGAAATTAAATGATAATTCATCACTTAATTAATGAATTTAAAATACAGGTAATGATATGGACCATAAGTCCCTTTTGGAGTCAGATTTTGGGAGTTGATGTAACATCATCTCATTACTTCATCATTTAGCTATATAAAGAGTTCTTTACATCAGCGATATGTTTAGGAATTTGGTGCCATTTTGTCAGTGTTAATATAAAATGCCTACTAATTTATTATCAATTTAATTTATTATCAATTTAATTTTGGCCCTGGCCCTGGGCCTGGCCCTGGCCCTGGCCCTGGCTGTTCTGGACCAATGCAAATCTAAACAATGCCAAGAATCCATGGGATCAAGCTCCTCTAAAGGGCAAAGAATGAAGAGGGATTATTTTATGTTCAAAAAAGAGAAAAGGTTTATGGTAGAGGCGATTAATTTGATTGTATCCATTCTAGGAATTAGAAAATTGAAGCATAGAAAACAGGTTTAAAATACTCATCCTTGTACTTGAATGACATTATGATGCTTTCGTTTTCATGCTTATGTCACTATAGGCATGTTGTAGCTTGAGAGATGGGTAAATATGTAGAACTCAAATAAAGAGCCCTGCTTTGATTTTGTGTGAAACTCAGTGAGGCTGTAAGGTTAGTTCTTCTTTAGGTATGCTCCTGTTAGCATGTGGGAGGGGCACTAGAATGTGACAGAATGTTGGATCATAAATGTTGCCTGGCAACCCTGCTTGCATTCTGTATCCTGGTATCATGGGCCAAGGACCAGAGATCAGCTTCGAGAAAGTGTTATCATGGGACATTACATTCTCCCAAGATAACTATCTCCTAAAACGTTCAATGACAGCATTTGATTCCACTAACCAAGTCATAGCCACATCTCTGGAAGTTTGGCTATAGCTTTTACTGGTCACCAAATTCTAGATTATCTAATTATCAGAGAACATTCAATTTCTTCTGTTTATGAATTCTCTCTCTCCTAAGAATTAATACTATGGAAACTAAGATAATAAGACTCACAATTATTCATCAAAATGTGAGTTTGTCATTGTTAACTTCCTTCAGGATGGTGTTAATCCATTTGTTAGAGTAGACTTAGGGATAATTGGAATGCAGTCCATCCCTTTTGAGGCAGGGGTCTAACATAAAATATGTAGGATCTTCTAAAAACCCTGCATACACAATGACATTTCAGCATTTAAACATTTTACGACTCTGCTCTCAGATGAAATTAGGGATGAACCTGGGAGTTTCCCCCAATCATGTAGTAGTCAGTGAGAGTCAATTGTGTCGAGTATGGCAGATCATTTCATCATCTGATTATGTTGTTATATGATTATTAAAATAGGACATTAGAAAATCCATGATCAGTGGATTCCACGATGTGGGAAGCAATTATTATGGACCATCTAAATATCAATTTTGTAGTTAAAATATTTAAATTAATCACGACAGCATC
Organism: Phodopus roborovskii; assembly: GCF_943737965.1. Classification (NCBI taxonomy): domain Eukaryota; kingdom Metazoa; phylum Chordata; class Mammalia; order Rodentia; family Cricetidae; genus Phodopus; species Phodopus roborovskii. Next base: position 116,621 of record NW_026125834.1, read on the forward strand.
GTTCAAGAGCCTGGTTTGGAGCCACCTTATGGAAGTGGATGATGTTACATGAACTCATTGTTTGATTATTTAACTATATAAAACAATGATTATATCATCCATGACACCTGGAATCTGGTGCCGCAGATAATCTAATTACATACTTAAAGTAAACCAAAAATCCTCCATTCCATGAAGAGACCTGTAAAGCTTTCTCTTGTGGAGATAATGTGCAATATCATCACATTTTATGATACATTGATTCAATTGAGGATGATGACATCCTTCTAATCTGGAGTCTGGCCATGCTCCCCTGCCAGTAAAATGTTACATCACCTATTTATTGTGACAGTTAGCTATTACTGACTTATTTAATTATTTAGATTATATAAACGACAGACAATGCCATCACTGATTAAAATTAGTGTGCAAATATCTGTCAGGGATAAGGTTAGGAAAGATGTAGACATGGGCAGAGCATTTTCTGAATGATCTATGCATCTCCCATAATAAAAAGGATGCTGGGTGACTGAGTACAGAAGATTGCTCGGGGCCATTCAAGAAGTACAAGGACTACACCAAGGCCGGCATGGTGGTCTGGGTGTTGACTACCTGCTGTTCCTCCACATCTTCTCATCGATTGTGATCTACCATGAGAAGAAGTAGTGGCACGAGGAGGTCGGCACCATCACCGAGTCCTTGAAAAAAGATGACAACCCAGAACACGGAACAAAATCTCTCTCTCAGATATGCTGGTGATGCCCCTGCTGGAGCCATCTTTTCAGCTGATAGCAACATCTTGATTACTACTGCTCAGCCAGTAATGGGCCCATTATCTCTGATCCTGCAGAACCACAACAGTGATTCAGGTGCTGGTGATGATGTCAGGGCCACAGAATCCATCATGTAAGATTGTATGATTATCTGAAGATTAACTGATGTCATTGTAAAAATCCTTGATGATAGCATACATTTCCATATCTGTCAAGTCTGCCCAGGATTTGAAGATACAAAAAAAAAATGTCAATGACTTACATGTTTAAAGATGTAATTATTAAATTCTTTCATTATATAATCTGTGATCCCTGAAGTTTGGTGCCACCTTTTGTGACTCTAGTGTGACAGACGATCTAACTATCTGATTATTTCATTATACAAATCTGTCTTTTTCTACTCCAGGAAGATTGGAGTCTGGATCCACCTTCTTGGTGTAAATTGTGTCTTGTGATTTCAATGTTCATTTATTTATTTATTTAAATCAATGTTGATATCATTTTGTTATCTCTACAGGGGTGAATTATGAAAAATTATCTTCATTCATTTTATTGTTGAAATCTATGATTAAGAACTTACAGTCTCTTCAGTATTGGGCAATCTTTTAGGCTTCACATATAAAACACCATCCACTTGTTTAATTTTTATTCATTTGCTGCAGACCTTTCAGTGGGCAAGTGGGCTTTGGGGAGACTAAGACTTCGATGAACAGGTCAGGAGTGGCTTCGGCTTGACAGACAGATACAAATACACTTGAGGAGGTTTGCAACTGCTGCGATTTTTACTTCAGAGCAACAGGTTTTTATGCAGAAAGTTCAAGGAACAGATCTTTGGCCACAGTTTAATACTTATAGACATACTATAGAAATTTCAGCATTTATTTTGGAGCATGAGATCGTAAATACATATCATGTTTACTTTGGCCTGCTTGTGGTCAGGTTACCAGGGATATGATTTACTTAGTTTAGAGAATAATTATTGTCTCTGGTCAGTAAACTTTTAACAGCATTGATAAGAACTCTTGTACTGTTTTATTGATTTAGGGGCCCTAAAATCTCAGTAGTAAACCCCACAACAGCTTTGCTTTGGGCTGTCTAATTAGGCAGTGTCATCTTTTGGGCAAATTCCTATAGTTTTAGGTATGTTAATTTATTAGGCCTTAGGCTGACACCTGAAGTCTCCACTGGTGACTTGGGATTTGTAGCTGAGGGCTTGTCTGTATCTCTTTCTGTCCCTGAAACTATAAGTGTTTTCTGGGCTTCTCTGAATTAACAGTGGAGCTATAATCCAAAGCACCTATGACCAAAAGCATTAAAGCTATCATAGCACAACAAACACCTAGCATCTGTTCCAGACTGTCAGTAGGGCAATCACCTGCAGGGCCCTGAACCACTTTTCCCCAGGAGGCATAACCAGGTGTGGTGTGAACATCTGGACAGGTAGCCATTGAGATTTCTCTCAGCCATTGCTACACTGTCTCCACTGGGCCTGGTGGGGCAGTTCCCCCCTTTTTTATTTTTTAAGAAGAACAGCTGGAAATCTCACTGGAGGGTGCTGATGGAGTGAAGTGCTATTCTGAAAAGACTAGGAAAGAACAAACACACTATAAATAAAATGGCAGCTCCAATTCCTAGGAAAACAAAATACTGAGTTAAGCTTAATGGATTCATGGATCTTAGATTTTCTAAAAATGTTAATGCTAGGCCTGAAATGTCCCAAGTATCTATCTTTCTCTGACTCATAACCGTAATTTCCTCTTGCAATGCCTTGATATCATAGGTTAAATTGGTATCCTCCCATACACCCAAGACATGTGCCTTAGTCTCATTCCAATTAGAGGAAGAGTTGTATGGAAGAGGTGTAACCCAGATATACTTAAACTATGCATGGTATTTAGTTGCTAACTCTGTCTTAAGATTTTGTATGTCTGGGCCCATTTCTATCATTGCCTCTTCTAAAGCATTTAATCTAGTTTCTACGTTCAGATCTATTAACCTCTGTTCTGACAAAATAAAAGAGACATTCCTATGCATGTCATTCACAAAGGAAGCTGTCTGCATTTCCTTTAGTAATGCTGTTGTTGAAACTGAAAAAGAAGTCAAAATGGCTATCAGTGCTGTCATTCTTACAATTAATGAGGCAACAAATCTTTTTGACCTAATCAATTCATTAATTTTGCTAAACATGTTTATAGCCAAAATATCATACCAAGTATCATTACCCAAATCTACTGGCAGCATCAAATAAGCAGGCCTTTTAACAATCAATATAGTTGAAAAGCTTTATCATTACCTTATTGTACACAATTAGTTAATATGCAGGATCGACACTCAATAAAAATAAGTCCCCTTCTTTCTTGATAAGCATGAACATATTATGTCCAAACATTAATGCATAGGGGTAAGAGAGACAAGCTATGGACTTGCCAGCCTTTGTTTTTTGTTTTTTGTGTTTTTTTTTTCTATAACATTGGCTGCTGCAACTAACCTGAACAGATCTGTCTGAGGAGTCCCATATGTCCCATCCGGTTTTTGAAAATACCATACAGGTGACACCCACTCTGCTGAATACCATCTCCTTATGAGTTCATTTTTTTGAGGGGTGAGTAAGGAGGAGTCAAGATGGAGAGTCTGGAGAGAGCTGGACGCCAGCTGCCTCTGCGGTAAGAGAAGGCCATGTGAAAATACATAGATCAGCAGAAATGGGTTAATAATTAAGGCAGAGCTAGCCAATAAGAAAGTAGTAACTGGTCAACAGTATAATATCAAATACAGAGTCTCTGTGTATTATTTGGTGCTGGCGCAGTAGCAGGACAAGACCGGGCGGCGGCAGGCAGAAAAACAGTACACCTTACAAATGGCGCCCATGTGGTTAATAAGAACTTCCACTTAAAATTTAACAAAAGCTTAAAAAAGGGTTTTAGAAGCAACAGAACAGAGACAAGCAAGGTTTCTTGGTATCAGCATTTTTCTCAGTTGAACTCTGCTTTGCTAGAGACAAGCAGATATTCGCGTGGATCCTTTAAGGGAAGATTCCTGACTCAGCATAAGCACCAAAAAACGGCACAGCTTTTAAATAACTCTGCTAACAATTTATTGGTGTGTATGAGATCTGGCAATGGCAGTGACCACATCTCCAAGCCGGCAGCATGCTTTCTGGGTGGCAGCGCAGACCAAGGTGGTGAGCACAGCTCTCAGTGCTGGCGGTAAAAGTACCCGCCACCATCTTTGGTAAACCGCGGCTGAAACAAAGACTTTCATTTTAACAATGTTGTTGTTTAACAGATAAAGACTCATGGCCAGAAAAAGATAAAGATTTACAGTAGAGACAGATTCACATTAAGAAAAGGTGCTAAAAGTTTACAGTGTGTTTAAAAAAAAAATACATAGGCTTGGGAGACAAAAATAAAATGGTTTTAAATAGACAAAGAGGAACTGGGTGTGGTGGCACACACCTTTAATCCCAGCAATTGGGAGACAGAGGCAAGCAGATCTCTTGTGATTTGCAAAGTAAACCTGGTATGCAGAGTGAATTCCAGAGCAGATAAGAGTTACAAGGAGAAGCTCTGTCTCAAAAAATAAAAAGTAAAAGAAACAGAGTAATAATAAAGCCACATAAAGATGACAAGCTCAGAGAGAATCTGGTTACTGTATGGCATTATATTGTCTTTATATCATTTGACTGCTGAGGAAACAACAACTGTTGAAGGAAATGCTGCTGGATTAATTCAATTTATATATTTTAAAAATGCTTTGACTCAAACATTTAAGTTCAAGGACAAGTTACTGGGGAAAAGGATTTCTATTTTTGTTTCCACAGAAAATAAAAAGCTGTGGATTCCTTCCAGACTAATGTGGTTTGATCAAGCCAGGCCCCCTGAAACAGAGTCGCTGGTGATCCAACATTCAAAACAGCTTGGACAAAGCAGCCTCGCAGACTACAGCCAAGATTTCTGCAACTTCTTAGGATCCCCATGACAGTGCCCCCTGTCAGCAGGAAGTAGTTTGGAAACAACAACGCCCAAATTCCCAAATATTGTTTATAAATGTTTGTTTTTTATTTAAATGGACTTGGGTAAAAATGGTTAATGATCACAGCCAGTTCTTTTTAAAGGTAAAAAGGGAATTATGGTATAGATATAAATACTTTGTTTTGGAATGGATTTTCATTTATTGATACAATTTAAGGTCAATAAGGTGATATGTATATTTCTCCTCTTGTTTGTATAGCTCATTTAGAAATGTAATATACAATGTAGTACAGATTATAGATAATTACCTATGATAGTCAAAGCTTAGAGTTTAGTTAGGGTTTTCAAGATACACAGAGATGTATTTAAGATAGATAGGAATTCTTCAAACCTTTCAAAGACCTACAGAATATGGCATTTAAAATGGTTTAGGGTTTTACTTGACAATGAGACATAATTGCTCCTGGTAACACCACCTGCGTCAAAAAGGAAGATGGACATTAAAGAAACACGTTATGGAGTTTACTTCCAATATGTCAAGAATAGCCATTTGGACAAAATACTGCTCTTGTCTGGATTGTTTGACTTTGTGCTATATAAACTGGACATGCAGGGCCCACAGAAATGTGACTGCTGATTCACGATGGACATTGCTACAGAAATCTGCTTCATGGAAGAGTCTGCCAGACAGTCTGCAGGACACAGGGGAAAGTGACAGACAAACTGCCAATACAAGAAGACAGTTTAAAGTTTCCTGCTTTGCTGAAGAGTCTGCCAGACACACTATGGCCTATGGGCTGAAGATGGAAGATTACAAAAGAACTTCCGGTGACCAGGCAGTGAGTTGTCTCTGTCATTTCTAGAGCTTATATATTATCCTTCTGTGGTCTTTGAAAGAGTTGAAGACAAATAGTAATGATTATAGTTTTCCTTAGTTAGGATTAAAGATAAATTACATATAGGACTTTAACTCACAAAGATAAAATAGATGATGGAATAGTTTCTTAAATCTTGATAAATGTTAATGGACTAAATAGTGTTAACTGTGATTCTTATTTGATAACTGTTGTATAATATATTTTGCTATGTTAAGGCTAAAACCCTTCTTTTTATTTAGACAGAAAAGAGGAGATGATGGGAGAGGTCATTCTGTATGTTTCTCATACTGGTTAATAATAAAGCACTGTTGGCCAATAGGAAAGAAAGATAGGAGGGACTAGGAGACAAGGAGGAAATAGGAAGTAGTAAGGAGGAGTCAAGATGGAGAGTCTGGAGAGAGCTGGATGCCAGCCGCCTCAGCGGTAAGAGAAGGCCATGTGTAAATACATAGATCAGCAGAAATGGGTTAATAATTAAGGCAGAGCTAGCCAATAAGAAAGTAGTAACTGGTCAACAGTATAATATCAAATACAGAGTCTCTGTGTATTATTTGGGGCTGGCGCGGTAGCAGGACAAGACCGGGCGGCGGCAGGCAGAAAAACAGTACACCTTACAGGAGTGTATCCTCCAAATTGAGCAAAATGATCCTTAAGGTAGCCAGAATATCTATGATCCTGTGATGGTACAGAAAATTCCCATATAATTTCTCCTGAAGCCAATGGAGAAAACCTTGTTCCAGTGTGAGGAAATCCACAATGAAGCCAGCTAGGCATCTGATTTTCATTTTCTTCCCATAAAATTTTTGTATTTTACCAAGCAATATGGCAATCTAGAATGCAGTGGCTGATTTATTATCATAGTGTCATTAAAATTATAGTGCCCCAAAGTAGCAATTTGTAGTTGCCACATAGGCCACTGTTTTGGACTCTTATCGTAACATGCTCATTTTCAGGAGTGTCAGTGAGGAAAGTTCTATAGATATCATGCAAACAACCATCTGGAGGTATACCACCGAGTGTTATACAGATTGGTAAGGAATCTGATCTACCCTTGTAATTTACATACCCAGATGAATTAATCTCCATATGAAAATCTGGATTCCACATCAGCACATCAGTAACAATAGTCATGGTTTAAATGAGCTCTGTATTTTCACAATGCCATTAGGGCTTCCACCTAAAAACCCTGAGTCACTCACTGTCTGTGGGCACATTGGTCTGAGTCTGGCTTCTTCCTGCTGGCAAGGGACAATGTGGAGTGGGGGATTCAGGTTTTAGTGGACTCAGCAAGAGGGGTGGATGGAGAAGTTTCCCTTAGATTCGAGTCTGGAGACCTCCAGCATCTGTTTCTGGAGTAGGTGGAGAAGGAGGGTTAAGTGAAGTTTCAGCCATAGCAGTGAGTTTCAGGTAGCATCATACCATTCCCCAACCTCTGGGTACCGAAAGCAAGCCCTCCACTGAATCCACCTCAGTTAAGACTCTGCCCTTTAAAATCTGCCATTATAGGATTGACATGGGAGTGGGGCAGATACAAAAACATCCACCATCTGTTCACTTGTTTTTGTTTTTGTGTTTTATTTATTTAACTTATTATTTTACATGTCAATTCTATTTGCCTCTCCCTCCCTCCCTCCCTCTCTCCCTTCATCCCTCTCTCACCTTTACACTCTCTGCCCTCCCACATGCACCATAGCCACCCTCCACTCCAATCACCCCACCCCATTTCCCTATATTGGGGAATGCCATCCAGTTGGGGTCATGGAGATCTGAGTGGTCATGTGAAGTTGGAACTAGGGCTTCTCTCCTGTCTCTAGGTTAAGGCAGTTATCCCTTCATGGGGGATGTGTTCGCAAGATCCTTTTGTGCATCAGGGATACATCATGGCTCCACTGTCTGAGGTCCCTTAGACTGCTCAGTCCATCGGGCTGAGACCCTTATTCAGGGAGCCCTGAGTCAGTCCCTTGCTGGATTCCCAGCTGTCAGTCTGGGGGCCTGTTAGTTCGTCCGTTCAGGTAAGCTGTTTCTATTTTTTTCTGCAGCCTGGTCTTTTCCTCTCCATATGCATCTGGGTTCTAGTTCGACTCAATGATTATGTATGGGTGTTTGCTCCCATTTCCAACAGGTATTAGATGAGGGCTCCATGGATAACTTCGTTATTGATCTCACTGACCGGGAAGAGCATTTATGGTAGCCTTTCCACGGATGCTCAAATTGTTAGTTGGCGATACTTTTGTAGATCTGTAGACCTTTCTTTATGTTCAATTTTATCTTCAAACCAATATTGGTTCCTTATTTTATGTTCTCTCTCTCTCTCTCTCTCTCTCTATCTATCTATCTATCTATCTTTCTCTCTCTGCTTCCTTTCTTCTATTCCTAACAGGGCTCAATTTTCCTAATCGCAGGTGTTTCCTTTCCTCCCCCTTGCATTCTCCTACTTCTCTCTCCATTCACTGCCCCCACTTCCCCTGTGCTCTGGGCGACTTGTCCCTTCCCATTTCTGTGAGGGACTTTATATGAATCTTTTAGAATACAATTTGTATCCTAGTTCCTCTGGTGCTGTGAACTACAGTCTGATGATCCTTTGTTCTAGGTCTAAAATCTATATATGAGTGAGGACATACTATTTTCCTCTTTTTGTGACTGGGTTACCTCATTCAGGGTAGTTTCTTCAAGTGCCATCAACTTGCCTGCGAATTTCAAGATACCATTATTTTTTTCTGCAGAATACAGTTACACTGTGTAGATGTGACACACCTTGATTATCCATTCTTCAATGGAGGGCCATCTAGGTTGCTTCCAGGTTCTTTCTATTACAAATAGTGCTGCTATGAACATAGTTGAACAGATGTCTTTGTTGCATGGGTATGGGTCATTTTGGGTATATGCCTATAAGGGGAATTGCTTGGTCCTGTGATAAACTAATTCTCATTTTCCAGAGGTACTGCCATACTGATCTCCAAAATTGCTGTACGAGTTTGCACTCCCACCAGCAGTGGAGGAGTGTTCCCCTTTCTCCACATCCTGTCCAGCATTAGTCATCATTGGTGTTTCTAACTTTAACCATTCTTCCAGGAGTACAATGTTATCTCAAAGTTGTTTTGATTTGCCTTTCACTGATGGCTAAGGATGTTGGGCACTTTCTTAAGTGTCTTTCAGCCTTTTTGATTTCCTCTATAGAAAATTCTTTCGTCAGTTCTGTAACCCATTTTTAATAGGGTTATTTGGTGTTTTGTTGACTAGTTTCTTTTGTTCTTTGTATATTTTGGAGATCAGCCCTTTGTCGGATATAGGATAGGTGAAAATCTTTCCTAGTGTGTGTGCTGCTGTTTGGCCATCTCCACTCTATGCTTTGCATTACAGAAGCTTCTAAGTTTCGAGTGGAACCCTTTATGAATTGATGCTCTCAGTGTCTGTGCCCCTGGAGTTATGTTCAGGAAGCAGTCTCCTATAAATATTTGTTCAAGGGTACCTCTTACTATCCCTTCTAAGAGGTTCAAGGTGTCTTTATTGATGTTGAGGCCTTTTTATCAATTTCAACTTGAGTGTTATTCATGGCGACACACATGGGTCTATCTGCAGTCTTCTACACACCCTCATCCAATTGTGCCAGCACGATTTGTTGAAGATGCTGGTCTATTGTCTCCGGTGATTTCATTATTTATATACGTATATCAATGGTGATATCATTTTGTTATCCATCCAGGGGTGAAGTATGAGATATTATCTCATTATTCATTCATTTTTTTGTTCAAATATGTGATAAAATACTCAATGAACTCTTCAGTCATGAGCAATCACATAGGAGTCACGTGTAAAACACCATCCACTTGTTGAATTTTTATTCATATATTTATGAAAATCTGTCCTTATTTATTCAGTGATCGCTGGAGTTTTGAGCTTCGTTATGGGAGTCAGTCATGCCAGACCATCACATCATCTAATACTACACATACTTATTTAACTGTAATACTAGGAAATTAAATAAAAATTCATCATTTCATTAACATATTTAAAATAAAGGTGATGTTATGGACCATGGGTCTCTTTTGGAGTCAGATGTTGGATGTTGATGATGTAACATCATCTCATTACTTAATTATTTCGCTATTGAAACAGATCATTACATCAGCCATAGTTTTACAAGTTTGGTGCCAATTTGTAGAGTTAATATTAAGCACCAACTAATTAATTATCAATTTAAGTTTTTAAATACATCATTATTCCATGAAGAGAAGGGTTGACTTCTCCATGTCGGATTTAATTATGAAGCACCATATTATTATTCAATTATATTTCATTACATACTATTTATTTAAATCGATGAAGATGTTATTGTTCATGACAGAAGTCTGGTTATTCCTCCCTGGGAATTAATCGTGTGCCATTATGTGTTTGGCCCCTGTGTGACTGACACAGCAGGAGACTGGTACCACAAGCAGTGCCCAGAGAATGAGGGACACTGGGTTATGCAGTGATTACTGATTATGTAATAATAGATTTTTAAAGATCGAATGATTAAACGATTGAAAAAAATTGTATTATTTCGCATCATCAGTTTCTGAGAGGTTGCGATAGAGCTGACCTATGAAGGACACAGTCAACACCGATTTTAAAAACTGAATAATTCAATAATCTCATGATCAGAGAATCTTATCTAATGAACTCTGTCAGGCTGTTAACATGACACACCTCCAACTCCAAATATCTCTAAATAACCATATTAGAAATCGGGATTCAGGACTCAATAGAAAATTATCATTTGAGGAATCTAAAGTGATTCATAGGACAATAAGACAGTACTCAAAATCCTTAATCATCAGCCAAGAGCAAATAAAACAACTCTGAGAAACGATGAGATCAAGCTGCTCTAAAGGTACCAGAATGAAGAGAAATTTAATTTATTTTCAACACTTAGGAAAGGATTCTGGTAGAGGCGATTAATGGTATTGTTTGCATTCTGGAAATGAGAAAATTGAAGCATAGAAAATAGGTTGAAATACTCATCATTGTGCTTTAATGGCATAATGATGCTTTCGTTTTCATCCTTATATCGTTATAGGGATGTTGTAGCTTGAGAGATTGGTAAATATGTACAACTCAAAAAAAAAAAAAAAAGATCCCTCTTTTGTTTTTGTGAGAAAATCAGTGAGGCTGTAAGGTTAGTCAATTTGAGCATGTGGGAGGTGCACTAGATTGTGACAGAATGTTGGATCATAAAGGTTGCCTGGCAACCCTGCTTGCATTCTCTATCCTGATATCATGGTCCAAGGACCAGAGAGCAGCTTTGATAAAGTGTTATCATAGGACATCACAATCTCCCAAGATAACTATCTCCTAAAACTTTTAATGGCAGCATTTGATTCCCCTAACCAAGTCATAGCCAAATCTCTGGAAGTTGTCCTAGCGCTATTACTGATGACCCAATTCAACATTACCTAATATCAGAGAATACAGTCTGTGGATGAAAGGTTCAAAGACTTCTGTTTATAAATGATCTCTCTTCTAAGAAGTAAAACTATGGATTAAAAGATAATAAGACTCACAATTACTCATCAAAAGGTGAGTGTTCCTTTGGTAACTTCCATCAGGTTGGTGATAATCCATGTGTTAGGGTAGACATAGGGATTATTGGAATGCAGTTCATCCCTTTTGAGGCAGCTGTCCAGCATCAAATGTGTGATATGTTCTAAAGAACTGCATACACAACGACATTTCAGCATATACACATTTTACTACTCAATTCTGTGAATAAATAAGCCATGAACTGGGGAGTTTCACACAAACTTGTGGAAGTCAAGTTGGAGAAAACTTGTGTCCAGTATGGCAGACCATGTCATCCTCTGATTATGTTATTATTTAATTATTAAAATAAGACATTAGATTATCCATGATATGTGGATTAGTGTTCCACAATGTGGGAGTGAAGTACTTTAGACCATCTAAATATTAATTATGTAATTAAATTATTTAAATTAACGATGACATCATTGTTCACAAGTCTGTTTTGGAGCCACCTTAGGGAAGTGGATGGTGTTACATCAGCTCATTATTTGATTATTTAGTTATATAAAGCAATGATGATACCATCCGTGACACCTGGAATTTGATGCCACTTTGTGGGGACAAGTGTGACAGATCATCTAATAACATGATTAAAGTGTTTAAATTGACTATTTGTGTTTATACCCAAGATTATGTACATATTTGTATAATCTTGTAAATCAGTAATCCTCTATTCCACGAAGCGTCCTGTATAGCTCCCTCTTGTGGAGTTAATATGCAATATCATCACATTTTATGATTAATTGTTTCAATTGATGATGATGACATCCTTCATGACTGGAGTCTGGCCATTCTCCCCTGCCACTTAACTGCTACATCATCTCTTTATTGTGACAGTTAGCTATTACTGACATATTTAATTATTTAAACGGCGGACATTGACATCATCGATTATGATTACTGTGCAAATATCTGTCCGGGTCAAGGTTAGGAAAGTCGTAGACATGGACAGAGCAGATTCTTGATGATCTATGAATCACCTAGAGTACTAGGGATGCTGGATGATTGAGTCCAGAAGATCCCATGGTGCCCTCCGAGAAGTACAAAGACTTCACCAAGGCAGGCACAGTGGTCAGGTTGTTTGACTCCCTGCTCTTCCTCCACATCTTCCCATCGGTTGTGATCTAAGATGAAAAGAAGTAGTGGCACCGGGAGTTCGACACAATCACTGAGACCTCACAAAAGGAAGACGACCCAGAACAGGGAAGAACTGCTCTCTCCCAGCTCTGCTGTTGATGCCCCTGCTGCGCCCATCTTTTCAGCTGATATCAACATGTTAGCTACTGCTGCTACACCAGGTATGGGCCCATCATCTCAGGACCTGCTGCACCACAACAGAGATTCAGGCCCTGGTGATGATGTCAGCCAAAACAGTTCATCAGGCAAGACAGTATTGTTATCGGATTATTAACTTAGGGAATTTTAAAAATACGTGAAGACAGCATATTTTATAATGTCTGGTATTTCTGCCCAGGAATTTATGACACAAAAATGGTCAATGACTTACATATTTAAAGTTGTAATTGTTACATTGTTTCATTATATAATCTGTGAACCCTGAATTTTGGTGCCAACTGTGTGATTCAAGTGTGACAGACGATATAACTATCGGATTATTTCATTATTCAAATCTGTCTTTTTCTACCCAAGGAAGAGTGGAGTCTGGGTCCACCTTGTTGTTGTTAATTGTCTCTTGTGATTTCGTTATTTATTTATTTAAATCAATGTTGATATCGTTTTGTTATCTCTCCAGGGTTGCATTAGGAGAAATTCTCTCAGCCTTCAATGTTTTGTTCAAATATATGATTAAAATCTCAATGATCTCTTCAGTTTTGAACAATATTTTAGGAGTCACCTATAGAACACCATCAATCCACTTGTGTAATTTTATTCATTTAATTATGAAAAATCTGTCATTATGAATTCAGCGATCACTGTAGTTTTGAGCCTCCTTATGGGAGACAGTCATGCCAGACCATCACATCATCTGATATACACTTACTTATTTAACTGTAAAATTAGGAAATTAAATAATAATTCATCATTTAATTAGCGTATTTAAAATAAAGCTGATGTTATGGTCCATAAGTCCCTTTTGGAGTCAGATTTTGGGAGTTCACGATGTAACCTCATCTCATTACTTGATTATTTTGCTATTTAAATAGATCATTCCATCAGCCATAGTTTTACGACTTTGGTATCATCTTGTCAGAATTAATATAAAATGCCAACTAATTAATTATCAATTTAATTTTTAAAATAAATCGTTATTCGAGATAGGGTTCAGTCTGACTTTTCCATGTGGGACTGAAGTATGCACCACCATGTCATTATAAAATCATTTTTCATTATATATTTGTTATTTAAATCGATGAATATGTGGTCCTTCATGACTGGAGTCTGGCCATTCCTCCCAGGTAGGCATTATTTACGTATCTAAGTATTACTTCCTTGACAATCACTGGAGTTTGCTTCCATCTCATGAAAGTTAAGTATGCAGGACTTTCCATTTATCATCCCTGGCATTTCTGCCCAGGAATTGATGATACAAAAAAATTCAAAGACATTTATATTTTAAGATGTAATTATTAAAATGTTTCATTATATAAACAGTGATCCCTGAAATTTGATGCCACCTTGTGGATTAAAAGATAATAAGACTCACACTTACTCATCAAAAGATGAGTTTTCCATTGCTAACTTCGTTCAGGATGATAATAATCCATGTGTTATAGTACACTTAGGGATTATTGGATTGCAGTCCATCTCTTTTGAGGAAGCTGTCCAACATTAAATATGTGATACCATCTAAAACCCTGCTTGCGCAATGACATTTCAGTATTTACACATTTTACTACTAAACTCTAAGGTTAAATATGGGATAAACCGGGGAGTTTCACACAATCTTGTGGGAGTCAATGGAGAGACAATTGTGTCGAGTATGGCAAATCATTACATCAACTGATGATGTTATTATTTAATTATAAAAATAGGACATTTGACTATCAATGCTCAGGGAATTATGGTACCACGATGTGGGAGTCAAGTATTTTAGACCATCTAAATATTAATTATGTAATTAAAATATTTGAATTAATCATGACAAAAATATTCACAAGTCTGGAAAGGAGCCACCTTAGGGAAGTGGATGATGTGAAATGAACACATTATTTGAAAATTTAGTTATATAAAACAATGATTATATCATCCATGACACCTGGAATTGGAGCCAAAGATCCTCTAATTACATAATTAAATTATATAAATTGACAGTTCATGTTAAGACCCAATACAATATAAATATTTGTATACATATGTAAGCCAATTATCCTCTATTCCAAGAAGAGACCTGTAAAGCTCCCTCTTGGGATGTCAAAATGCAATATCATCACATTTTATGATTAATTGTTTCAAGAGATGATGACATCCTTCCTGACTGGAGTCTGGACATTTATCCCTGCCAGTTAAATGCTATATCACCATATAAGCAACGGTTTGTAAACAATGGTTCTTAACATCCATAACCCTTTCTCCAGTATGAGTAGAGGCAAACATGAGATGAGAATGGATATCAACAGATACATGTACAAATTGTAGTTGGCCAAAGGAAGGAATATGAGTAACATCCATCTGCCAGATATCATTAGGCGTAATACCACGGGGGTTAACTCCAAGGTGTAGAAAGGTAAGAACTCTTCACATAGGGGAAAATCCATACTGGGTTATCATATTTACAGGTACGAAGAATGGGAAAAGACTACACAGCTAAAGACCCTAGGGAAAATTTTCCAGCCTAGAGCTTTTTCCAACTCTTTTCATGATTAAATTTTTACATAAAACAGTCTGAGGTTCACCTTGGAGTTATTTACCTAATTCTCTTACTTGTACATAACCTTGGTCAGCCAGCATATTTTTCACAGGCACAAACTGCCTGTGAATCCAGGACTCAGATGTGTAATATTGTGAGACAGCCAGATTTTGAATCTAGGCTAAGCAAAATAGAAAGACACTTTCAAATACAAATTCAAAAACATAATGAGAGTAAGAAGCTAAGTGAAGCACACTTGCCCTCCCCCACAAGCACTTAATAGGTAGAGGCAGGATTGTCAGGCCTGCAAGGTCCTGTTTTGCTAAGAGAGAGCACAAGGTGAATGTTCACTATAAGAAATCTTGCATATGAAAGGAAAACATCCAAAGATAGGCACAAACATTGCAAAAAAAAAATCATAACCATATCATCTTTGACACCTATAGTTAATCACTAGAATTTAGCAAACAGTAACCTACATAATTTGAAAAAATAAAAATATTTCAAATTGGTGAGTATTTTCTGACTGAAAAAGTAAAGCTGCAAGTGCATCTTTAAAAAACAAAGTCATATGAAAGACCCATACACACTCACGTAGAGGAAAATCCTCTAAAACATGAAGAAAAAATGAAACCCTAAACATGACATGCATATGATAAGTGTCATCCTGTTCTACAAGTTCACCTTACAACTGGGTAGTGGGGTACCTCTAGTAATGATCCAGCAATTCCAGCTAAGACAGAGATTGAGACAGTTCAGTAGGCTACCTTATACGCAGGTGTTCCAACCCAGCCATAGCATCAACAAAAGAATTAAAAGAAAATTTAAAATTCAGGTCAGGATTTTCAATGTCAGGCAAAGAGTCGAATCCCCACATCCTCCTTCTACTAACAATTGACTTTTAACACAGACAGATATAATGGAGAAATATGTTGCCCCACATTACAGCTATGTAATTTCAGTGATGTCTACTCAGTTATCTTTGGGTACCAGTAGGGTGGATATCTCATGACAGTGTCCTCTTGCTTCAATATTAAGATAAACTTAATGGTGGTACTGCATGGAGAACCACTGCAGATTTCATGGAAGTAGAGGGTGACTAAGGTAGGGTACAAACATGCCAGGCAGCCAGAACTTGAGTGAGAAGTTTTATTAGTAAGGGTAAAGAGATGGAATAAAACAAAAAAAGAGATAAAGAGAAACAGACACATAGACAGGTGAAAGGAGAGAATGGGGAGAAAGGAGCACAAAGAGATGAAAGTAGAGAGAGCAGAAATAGCAGCAAGAGAACAAAGAGCCTGAGAGAGAGAAGAGGGAGGGAGTGTAAGTGGGCAAAATCTGTCTTTATAGGGGTCTTGGGTTCTGTGGGCACAATAGTATTCATGGAACTCTGGGCTGAGCATAGAAAATTCTTCAGTGCATTCTCCCATGTAACAGAGTCAGGTTACCATAATGCCTGGGTCTTACAGGTTGATTAGAGGCTAACAAGATGTTGCATCTAGTAAACAAACATAGCCATTGATTTTTCCAAGAAGTGATGACACCAAGTCAAACACTAGAGTGGCTGCAAAGTAGGTATGAACTTAATTCCTAAACTGCCAGCAGCAACTGCTGTGTCAGGAGCTCATTCCATCTTCTGGGTCTCCTTGTGCTAAAAGTGAGAGAGATGCAAGCTGAAACCAATCATCTGACTCAGCAGCTCATTCCTACACTATGGAGAACAGAGACAAGGAGCTTCAGAGAAGTATCTGGGAGTATATTCCAAAGGGTAGTGGTGGAAAGGAATTGGAGGCAGGTAGGCACCTCCAAAGGTGTAACCTTTTTAGAGCAGGAGAGATTGAGTGACTAATTGAAAGAAGTGAGAAAATCAATTGGAAAGTACAACACAATGGATACACTCTCTCATATCTGGAGGGCTGGACTATTTGATTGTGGTGAAATGTGAGATCATAGATTCCAGGGAGGAACAAGAATACTGTATTAGTTCTGCTGTGTGGGCAGGAGCACAAGAGCAAAGCATCCCTGTGCACTTAAAAGTCCTGGTGAGTGGAAAGGAAAACTGTAACCAAGAGTTTCTGGTGAAATGTTTTAATAATACTGAAATAATGAATCCATACTTAATCAGAGCATAACTGTCGTGGGTTGCCCTGGAGAATAGGAAACAAGTAATCAGGTGGTGGATCTAAAAGTGGATGCCTTTGCATCTGCTCCACATCCCGGTTGAGATTCTAATGGCAGCTTTTTCAGGGAAGACTGAACTTAGGTGAATTCAGATGAGGGTTTGCATTAGGTACATTGAGGTTGGGGCGCAGAATGGTGCTACCTGCAACACACTGTTATGGCTGAAACTTCACTCAACCCTCCTTATCCACCTACTCAAGGAACAGATGCCTAAGGTCTCCAACCTGTCAGCTAAGAGAAAACTTCTCTATGCACACCTCCTGCTGAGTCCAGCAACACATTTAAACTCCACTGCACATTGTCCATTGCCAGCAAAAAGAAGCCAGACTCAGACCAATGCCCCCACACTCAGGGTCTCAGGGTAATTTGGGTGAAAGCCCTGTGGGCTTCTATGTGTATACAAATGGTGGGATTATTTGGTTACCATTTTACAAATCCCACTCTCAAGCAGCTGTGTATCTTCTGCTTGCCTGGTCCTGTCACTTAGGCTATAGGAACCACTAAGAACCTCTAGTGAACCCACCATTTAGAGGGGGGGTGTACTTGTAAATCCAGGTTTTCTGCTCAGATCATCTCATGAACTTATTTCTTACCTAGTGCCTTTGGTTCTGTGTATATGAACAGAAGGTTGAGAACCTTGGGGTAAACCTCTCTCTGTTGCAACCTGTCTGTCACTCTCTCACTTCCCTACCATCTATTTCTCACTCTCTTCCCACATTTCTGTCTCTCACTTCTCTCTACTATGTTGCAGATCAAATCAGAAGGGCAGGGACTGCATCGTTCTAAGATGGAACATCTCCACAGTTCTTTATTATCATCCGTGTAAGTTGTTCCCCAAAACTACATAATATATCATTTGTATTCTATCTAGTGAACTTACTAACAGATAATCTCCACATGAATCAATTTTATTATTAAGACTAAAGTCAATTGCTCTAATTATGTTTAGGTATGTTTCTGTTATCTCTGATCTCTCCAAGACCTTTATCTTGAAAGGGTGGTGAAATTTTTTGAAGGATTTTCTGCATCTAGGGAGATAATCATATGGTTTTTCTTTTTCTGTTTGTTTATATGGGGATCACATTGACAGATTTGCATTCCAGGGATGAAGCCAACTTGGTCATGGTGGATGATTTCTCTAATATATTCTTGAATTCTGTTTGCCAGTAATTTATTGAGTATTTTTGCATCGATGTTCATCATGGATATTGGTCTGTAATTTTCTTTCTTAGTTGTGTCTTTGTGAGTCTTGTGTACCAAGGTTATTGTGGCCTCATACAAAGAGTTTGGCAATGAACTGTCTGTTTCTATATTGTGAAACAATTTGAGGAGTAGCGGTATTAGTTCTTCTTTGACTGTCTGGTAGAATTCTGCATTGAATCAAGCTGGCCCTGGACATTTTTTGGTAAAGGTCTTGGAGAGGTCAGGAATAACAGAAACATACCTAAACATAATAAGAGCAATATACAGCAAACCAACTGCCAACATCAAACTGAATGGAGAGAAACTTAAGTCAGTTCCTCTAAAATCAGGAACAAGACAAGGCTGCCCTCTCTCTCTCCATATCTCTTAAATATTGTACTAGAATTTCTAGCTAATGCTATAAGACAAAAAAGGGAGATCAAGGGGATCCAAATTGGAAAGGAAGAAGTCAAACTCTCTCTATATACAGATGATATGATAGTTTACATAAGCGACCCAATAAACTCTACCAGAGAGCACCTACACCTGATACAAGTAGACCAAAGGGATCAAATTGAAAATCCTGATATCAAACCACACATGAATGAACATCTGATTTTCGACAAAACAGCTAAAATTATACAATGGGGCATGGACAGCATCTTCAACAAATGGTGCTGGCACAATTGGATGAGGGTGTGTAGAAGACTGCAAATAGACCCATGTCTGTCCCCATGCACAAAAGTCAAGTCCACATGGATCAAAGACCTCAACATCAATCCAGCCACATTGAACCTCTTAGAAGAAAAAGTAGGAGGTACCCTTGAACAAATTGGTATAGGACACTGCTTCCTGAATATAACTCCAGGGGCACAGACACTGAGAGAAACAATTAATAAATAGGACCTCTTCAAACTTAGAAGCTTCTGTAAGGCAAAGGACACAGTAGACAAGAACAAACCGCAGCCCACAGACTGGGAAAAGATTTTCACCAATCCTATATTTGACAAAAGGCTGATCTCCAAAATATACAAAGAACTCAAGAAACTAGTCAACAAAACACCAAATTACCATATTAAAAAATGAGGTACAGAACTGAAGAACGAATTCTCAATAGAGGAAATCAAAAAGGCTGAAAGACACTTAAGAAAATGCTCCACATCCCTAGCTTTCAGGGAAATGTAAATCAAAACAACTTTGAGATACAATCTTACTCCTGCCAGAATGGCTGAAATTAGAAACAACAATGATGACTCACGTTGGAGGGGATGTGGGGAAAGGGGAACACTGCTCCACTGCTGTTAGGAGTGCAAACTTATACAGCGATTTTGGAGATCAGTATGGTGGTTCCTCAGGAAAATGGGAATTAGTTTACCACAAGACCCAGCAATCCCACTCTTAGGCATATACCCAAAGGATTCACATCCATGAAACAAAGACATCTGTTCAACTATGTTCAAAGCAGCACTCTTTGTAATAGCAAGAACCTGGAAGCAACCTAGATGACCCTCGATTGAAGAATGGTTAATGAATATGTGGCACATCTACACAATGGAATACTACTCTGCAGAGAAAAATAATGGTATCTTGATATTCGTAGGAAAATGGATGGCACACGAAGAAACCATCCTGAATTAAGTAACCCAGTCACAAAAAGAGGAACACAGTATGTACTCACTCATATATGGATTTTACACCCAGATCAATTGACCACCAGCCTATAATACACACCACCAGAGGAAATAGGTTATAAGGTTTATTCTAAGAGATTCATGTAAAGTCCCTCACAGAACTGGAAATGGACAAGTCCCCCAGAGCTCAGGGGAAGTGGGGGGGGGGCAGCGAATGGAGAGAGAAGTAGGAGAACACGACGGGGAGGAAAGGAAAATATGTGCGACCAGGAAGATTGAGCCTGGTTAGGAATAGAAGACAGGAAAGAGAGAGAGAGAGAGACAGATACAGAGACAGAGACAGAGAGAGAGAACATAAAAGAGGGAGTCAATATTGGTTTTAAGATAAAATTGAACACAAAGCAAGGTCTGTAGAACTACAAGACTGCTGCTAACTAACCATTTGAGCTTCTATCAAAAGGCTATCCTAAATGCCCTTCCTGGAGAGTGAGATCAACAACTAACTTCTCCATGGAGCCCTCAACTAATGCCTGTTGGAAACAGAAGCAAACACCCATACATAAACAGTGAGCCGAAGTAGAACTCAGATACAGAGGGAGAGGACAAGACCAGACGGCAGAAACACATAGGGACAGCTTATCTGAACAAGGAGGAACTAACGGGCCTACAGACTGATAGCTGGGAAGGCAGCATGGGACTGCCTCAGGCCCCCCTGAATATGGGTCTCAGCCAGAAGGATTAAGCAGTCTAAGCGCTCTCAGACAGTGCAGCCAGGATATATTCCTGGACCACAAATGGACTTTGAAAACACATCCCCCATGGAAGGATAACTGCCTTAATCTAGAGACAGGAGAGAAGCCGGAGTCCCTACTTCATTTGACCTGTCAGACCTACATGACCCCTACTGGATGACATTCCCCTACATATGGAATTGGGATGAGGGGATGGAAGGGGAGGGTAGTTAGAGTGCTTGTGAGAGGGCAGAGAGGGTAAAATGGAGGGATGGAGTGAAGGTGGTTGGGAGGGATGGAGGGGGAACTGGGATCAACATGGAAAATAATAAATTAAATTTAAAAAATGCTTTGACACCAAAATTTAAGTTCAAGTACAAGTTACTGGGGAAACGGATTTCTATTTTTGTTTCCACAGAAAATGAAAAGATGTGGATTCCTTCCAGACTAATGTGGTTTGATCAAGCCAGACCACCTGAAACAGAATACCAGGTGATCCTACATTCAAAACAGCTGGACAAAGCAGCTTGACTGACTACAGCCAAGATTTCTGACTCTTCTTCGAATTCCCCATGACAGCGCCCCTTACAAGCAGGAAGTAGTTTGGAAAGAACAATGCCCAAATATTGTCTATAAATGTTTGTTTTCATTTAAATGGACTTAGTTTTATAAAATAAAATAAATATGAAAGAAACAAACCAAGATAAGAATGGACATTCATAACTAAGAAAAAAAAAAAAAACAAACAAGACTAAAGTCAAGTATGATATCTAATATGTTCACAAAATTATTTACATGATGTAGGTTTCCTCTTCCATGATTTCTTCCTTATTACCTGATGTCAAGATGATAAAACAGGATTTAAAATACGTACAGGTTTAGAAATGTGGATGAACAAAATTATGGCAAGTTCTTTGCCATGACCTATGTCAGTTTTCTGAGAACATACTGTAGTTCCTCCTACAGGAATACTCAAGGGTGTAACCGTCTTGTGAGAAACCATGAACAATCACATACTCACACACTGACATCACATGATTAAAATTAATCAAATCTCTAAACAGATTTCCATATTTGAATATTTTTCTCCAATGAGTACTCAATCCTGTAACCATTGTGTTCAGGGTCTTAAAGTATTCAAAGTTTTCCTGCAACATTAATTATTTCATGTAAAAGAAACTAAGCATGAAGGATTGGGCTTAGAGATAGCAATCCATCTGAATGAGGTTTTTATGTCAAGTCAAGTGTTACCATGAAACATGCTTCCCTTACCAGTGAAGTTCCAGGACCTTTTTCCACATGAGTTTGCAAGTGAGAACAAAACAGAGGCATTGTAGTGCTTGAACTGATTATTCTCACGTGTCAGATATTTTTCTCTCCAGAAAACTATGTAAGTCAATGTGTGTTGAATGAAGATCATACCACATCCTTTCTAGGTAGATTCCTTCTCATAAGGGTTTTCTTAGGCTCACAAAGATTATTGGGATAAGCAAAGTGCACAGCATTACAACAATGGATACATGTATAATGTTTTTATGCACTATGATTTATTTCTTTGATTATAAAGACTAATGATACATAGAGAGGCTTTACCACATGGGATACATTCATTATATTTCAAGTATACATTCTTTTATGACGTAAGATAGTGCTGGGATATGCAAAGGCTTTATCACATTCATGGCATCCACAAGGTTTCTCTACAGTATGTGTTCTTATATGACTTTTAGGCACATCATATGTTGTGAAGGCTTTACTACATTGACTACATTCTTAGGGTATCTCTCCAGTATGTGTACCTTTATGACATACCAGATTGTTGTGTTGTGAAAAAGCTTTACCACATTGATTACTCCATAAGGTTTCTCTCCATATGTGTTGTATGATGAGACTCGAGATTACTGGCATATGAAAACGCTCTACCACATTGATTACATATATAGAGTTTCTCTCCAGTATGTGTTCTTATATGTCTTTAACGATGACCATTACTTGCAAATGCCCTACCCCATTGATTACATACATAGGGTTTCTCTCCAGTATGTGTTCTATGATGAGATTTGAGAGTACTGTCATGTGAACATGCCCTAACACATTGATTACATACATAGGGTTTCTCTCCATTATGTGTTCTTTTATGACATACTATATAACTATATTGTGAAAAACATTTGCCACATAGATTATAGTCTTGTGTTTTCCCTCCAGTATATGTTCTAAGATGTCTTTTAAGCATAGTATGTCTTGCAAATATTTTACCACATTGACTACATTCATAGGTGTTTTTTACCATGTGTGCTATGTCATTGAGAAGAAGGAAATTGTGATATGCAAAGACTTCACCACAATCTGGACTTCTATACGGTTTCTCTCCAGTATGAATTTTTTTTCAAGCCATTGAAGATGCCTGTAACCCACAAAGTTTTTCACACATTCATTGTGTATATTCACAGGATTCACTCTCTTATGGCTTCTTTGATTCCTGCAAAGATCATTAGCATATGGAAAACTTTACCACATGCATGATACTAAAGAAAGTTAGTACATGTATAAAATAAAGTTGTAATTGGCCTAATTGTAAACAAGAATCAGATCTTGAGTTATACATTCATAATCCTTCTCTAATGTGGTATTGTTTTGTTTTCATTGAAGATACCTGTGGATTCAGAGTAAGAGCTTTATTTCATGGCCCTCAATTATGCAATCTATTTACATAAAATCTCCCATAGAATTGAAAAAAATTGAAATGATTCAGAGCTTTGCCATATTTATACTATTTATCAGTTTTTCCTTCATAGAAATCATACTACATTGGCTAAATATACCAGTACAAATGGAAGCATTCACACATTCCAACGGTCATATGGATTTACTACAGTGTAAATTGATGGTATCTTTCAGATGACTTAGGAATACTGATAAATTTGAAAGTTGTTTCACACTCAACACATATCCTCAAAGAGGGGACTTCTAAATAACTTTCATTTCTTCTCACTGTCCTAAGAGAGGTACGGTGCTTCTTTACACATTCTAAATTCACATGGCTTGTATTTAGAGTAAACTAAATACTCTCCCCCCGCCGTATTTTCTAATACGGAATGTCTGTGTAAACCTAGCTGTCTTGGAACTCTCTTTGTAGACTGGGGTGATCACAAACTTAAGGGATACACCTTGATCTTGATCATGAATGTTGGAATTAAAGGTATGGGCCACAAATACACGGCTCTACATATGATATGCTTATGAAACTAAGAAAACAAATAAAAGGTTTCCACATAGCATTCACACTTTGACTATATTTAAATCAGATTTAAGGTTTCTCCGTAACAACCTTCTTGACACTCATAAACTGAATCTTTCAATATCCATAGCCAAGTCACAAATAGATACGAAATGCCTGCTTAACTATAGACTTTTTTCTTAGGAGTTCTTGGACATATACTTGTCACCTATTGAACATGTATACTGTTTAAAATATCTGAATAGAATGAAACTAAACAGACTGGCATATCTACAGAATAGATATCCGGGTGCTATAATTCAAAGGGTGATATATGTTAAGACATAGTTTCCTTCTCATTTTACACAAATGCCTTGCAAACACAGAAGAGCTACCTTTCACTGAGGTACAGGGTTTTGTGAGAAAATGACAATCATCACTGTACTTTAAACTACACTTATTTTCACTGTTGCTCTTCTTAATCTTTTTAATTTTTTAAGTGTGACTCTTCAGTAAAATTTCCAGGATACATTAAAATATCTGCAGAGCCAAATTTGCATAAATATGCACATGAAAATTTACCTTCTGTGTCTTCTAGAAGTTTGACAATGATCCTTCGTATTATGGTTATCCCAAATGTAGCCTGAAATAACAGAAAATATATGATGTATTCTTGCAAATTGTACAAAATTTAAGTAATAACTTCAATGAACCTTAGAACCATGCCTCACTCACCCAATTTTCCCTTTTCTTAATCAAATTACAGAATAGTATCAATAATCAAGAAACAGTTGGTCCCTTATTTTAAAACATGAAAGAAAATTCAGTCTTACCTGTAGCAGTGAGGTTCCTGTAGGTGTCCAGCATCACATTTCTGTAGAGATACTTCTGAGAAGGATTAGGAAAGCCCACTCTTCCTCAGGGAAGTGGATGTGCACATTGCCATAGGTCACTGCATCCTAAAATAACACAAAGAAGTATAATTCTCACATTGTAAATGTAAACGTCTTTGAAATATAGTCATATAATCCTTGGTGCTTCCCTCACTTATTTTACACATGTACATTATGATGCATTCACCAAGTCACATTAGAAGTAAACTGAATTAGAGGTCCACATGCACCATTTCTTTGGCCGTTTAAGTTGCATATACACTGAGAAAGAAATCCCAATAAACAGACATAAAGGGAGAGGCAAGCTACCAGAACAACACTACTGAGAACACATCAGAAATAAATTGTATGATAGGGAGAGTCTATCATAGAAATAACCCAGGTCCTGGGACCAACTTCTGTCTTTGTTAGGTTTTCATTGCTGTGTAAAGACACAGCAGGGTCAGGGCAACACTTACAAGGAAAATATTTAATTGAAGAGCCACACTTAAAATTTCAGAGGTTCTGTTATAGCAGGGGACATGTCAGCATGGAGGCTGCTGCAGTCCTAGAGGTTAGAGTCCTTACAGCATGACTCAGAGGTAACAGGGCATTGTCTGACACACTGTGCATCATTCTGAGAATAAGAAACATCAACGCCTGACTCTACCGTGATATGCTTCCTCTAATAGGGAAAGCCCTCTCCAACAAGGACACACCACACCTCTTATAACTAGTGGGAACTCACAGAGTATGGAGTGACAGCTAGGGCACCTTCAAGGCAATAAACTGGACCCTTTGAATGTGGTTGACACTTAGGTGACTTGATCTGTTAGGGGGCCCCTTGCAGTGAAACCAGTACCCAACCCAGTTGCTTGAACAGTGTTTTTGGAGCTCACACCTTATAGAGTGATAACTTTCTCAGTTGAGATAAAAGATATAGAGGCTTGGTTCGTCAGATTTGTATGCTGGACTTTGTTGACTCCTGAATGAGGGCCTTCCCTCTCTGACTATTAAAAGTTGCAAGGAAGGGAGAGTAGTTGGGGAAGAAGAGTGGGAAGGAGGGATTGGTATGTAAAATGAAAACAAATTAAAAAATTTAAAATAGAAACAAATTTTATTAGAATCATCCACAAAAAGAGACTGGTTTTGCTCTCATTGTCGCTTTGTAATGATGGAAAATCTTAGCCTAATATTTCCTAGGCTCTGCCTCCTAGCAGTGAGAAGGCAAAAGGTCATTCTTGACTGTTTACAATAAGGTGGTTTATCGACAGCACCTGTGAGTGAATGAGAACAGGAAGTAAACCTTGTCACACTACCCAGAAGCCCAGCAAAGGCAGACTTCCTGGGCTAACCCCAGGCTTGAATAGTTCAAATTGATTGGATAGAACTGGATGCTATGATATGATTGGTTTGTAATGTGTGGGCTTTTTTGTAACCCTATAAAAGCTATATGAACCCTGTACCCAGGGTTCCCAGTCCTCTACCCCACATGGAGTATGGTTGTGGACCCCAGTGCACTGGAATTTGAAAGACCTCATGCATTTTCATTAAGACCGCTTCTTATGAGTGATTTGTGGGGACTACCTTTCCTGAGTTGGGGAGTGAGGGTCCACTCCCTCAGCGGGTCTTTCAGCTTCAATAACAAAGATTTTGAAAACAAATTTGTTCCCAGTTTTTATATATTTGGATTGTGTGTGAAAGATGTTTCCCATGCGTAATTATTACATTCCACATTAGAGATTGTCAGATACCTTGCATCTGGAGGTGACATTGTATTGAGCCTAGAATTTTGGGTTTTGGAATCTTACTCAGGTCATCCCCAAGTAGAATATGTGCTAAGAAAAACAGTAAATGTGATTTCCACATTGAAAACAACAAGAATAAAACAGAGTACATAAATAAAAATTAAAGTATAGTCATTGAGAACATGATGCATTAGTATGCATATTCTGCATAAGAAAAATTTGCAACATGACTCAAATACAGTGAAAACTAAATTTCTAACACCCTATAAAATAATATCTGATTACAAATATTCATGCAAATGGGAACCAGTTAATCCCAATAGGATTATGAAAATCATATAGTACATATATTGATACAGCATGGCTTCTACACCTACAACAACCATTCAGTGATCTAGAGGTGTACAATATTAGGGAAAGAACAAAGGGGAGGAAGAGAAAAAAAATAAGAGGGGTAAACACCATCAACTTTTTGTCCAAAAAAAAAAACAAGAAAAATTCATCCACGTAACCTGAGATTTTTATGTAATGTTACCCAGCTACCGATGACTCTATGCGTTCAGAACTTATACATACAGATTCTTACAAAATTAACTCAAATGGATGCCTAAACTGTTCTGCTTCTGACCTTGCAGTGACTGATATTTGTTTCAAAGAGAGACACCACATGGTCTAGATTACTCTATGCAAATGGGGGTCATATTCTGCCATCGTTCAGAGAATTATATTTTAATTTAATGAGCAATGTTACAAATTAATGAGTTCTGTTTATTAAACATATCCATATAAATAATTGGTATCCAAAAATAAAGTTTTTAAGAAGCTTGGTCCCAAAAATTCCACTGAGGGCATCCAATCATGTATTTTAAGCAGGGATAATCAAGAGGACATAAGGACATTGCCACAGACTTAAGAAATAAGTAAAGAAATATGTCTGTATAGACAAATTGTGTTCATTTCTGGTAATGATCAAAAAGGAAAGAACCTACAACAGATGGTTATTTTTGTTGTTATTGTTTTTTTTTTTTGAGACAGAGTTTATTGGTGCAATAATAAATAGCCTTAGTTGTTTTAGGAGACAGATACTGCAAGTCAGGCCAGTAAGGCAATGTAAGCTTTCAACACAAAAGATAGCACCATAATATTTGATAGTACAGGAGTAACTTCGAACAGCATATCTGGAGGGAGAAGTGTTAGAAGATGAGAAAGGTAGGGAAGGCAGAACAAAGAAATGATTAAAGCTGGTGCAGGGAGTTATTGGTTAATCCATGTGTTATTCTAAGTAAACTTCTCATGAGGAATAGCTTCTTGTATACTACATCTATGGGAAAATGGAAGCAAATGATAGACTTCTAAAAAGTCAGCAGGATTTACCATTCAATAAGACAACCTCAGAAGGCTACTCAAGCAGTGGAGTACAGGGGGAAAACAGGCAATCCCATTAACATTACTGACTAAGTCCACAGTTTCCATGGGCCTAATAAGCATAGCTCCATGTGGTTTCAAAAGAGCACACCAAGGATTTTTCAAACCTTTTCTCTCAGACTGTACATCCAAAACCACAAAAAATATCAGCCCTGTTACATAGTCCACAATAGTTAACCCAGACACGTTTTGGCTGAATACTTTAACTATAGCAATTTGTATTCATGATAAGGTCTCTCCTCTATCCAGATTCTTGATAGCCCTCATCTGGGGATTCCAAGAAACTGCCCACACGGGAAAATTATGGATTATGTAGGAATGATTAACTGATTCCACACTGCTCACCTCAACTATCTATCATTGAAGGAGGAAATCTCAGCTTATATCTTTCCTCTCCCATTCTGCACTGTGACTCCACTACTATCCAAGTGGGTCATGAACACAATCCTTGCACAAATCCCTCTTCATATATAAGTCCCCACACTAATCAGAGATCTTGGGAGTTCACTCATTTTCTGGTCTATTTTACTTCTAACTTACCAGTCAAGGGCCAGGCAGGAAGGAAGTGTAGGTTTTTCTTCCCAGCACTGTACATGAGAAGCAGAATTGGGAGTTCAAAACAATTCTCTATTATACAGCATAAGACAACCCAAAGTTAAAAAAAAACTTTGCTCTACTCAGAAATCAATAATAAACATCACTTGACAAAAGGAATGGAATGAGTAAAATCTAAGAAACATAGGAGAGCAGCAGCACAGAGATACAAGCAATAATGTGTTTAAAGAACATATTTTAAAAGATGCCAATAGCTGGGTGGTGGTGGCACATGCATTTAACTCTAGTGTTCAGGAGGCAGATGGAAGCCTATCTCTGTGAGTTCAAGAAAAGCATGGTATACAAGATATAGTTGTGGTACAAGCAGCAGAGTCACAAAAAATGGGGTCTCAAAAAATAAATAAATATTAAAAGAAAAAAGCTAGAAAAACATACCATCATTGGCTAGAGGCCTCACTTGAAGAATGCCAGGCCCCAGCTAGATCCACATATCATTGCCACCATCCTGAGTCCATGGTGCTGGATGCTTGCTCCCCATCGCTGGGCCTCTGCTAGAGAGCATTCAGAAGGAGAGTGTCAGGCCCAGTCTAGATCTGCCTATCTTGGCAGAAACCACTTGAAACTCTGTGTACCAGGATCTATTACCACCATTGCCAGGATTCCGATAGAGTGAGTCTGGGAAAATTTTGCGTGAAATTCCCCCCACACCCTAACCTGGAAATTCCCTGGATTGGCTCCATATCATGCTCGGCCTGTGGCATGGCCACAGCTCAAAAACCCATAGGAAATAGATAACCTAACTTCAAAAGAATCCAAGGGGAAAGCAGAGTAAATATATACACAATACCACTGCCAACATCAAATCATAAACAAAAATCATTAACCAACAATGTCCCTTACTTTCCCTCAATGTTAATGGTATTATCTCACTAATAAATAGAGGAAGCCTAACAGAATGAATATGGAAACAGAATCCATCCTTCTGCTGCACACAAGAAACAAATCTAAGCTTCAAAGATAGATGTTACTCAGGGTAAAGGGCTTGGAAAAGATCTTCCAATGAACTGGACCCAAGAAGCAAGCAGGTTTGGCTACCTTAATACCTAACAAATTAGACTTCAAACCAAAATCAATAAAAAGAGATGAAAAAAGTAATTTTGTATTCATCACAGGAGAAATCCTAAGCACAAAACCTCAATTCTGAACCTCTATGCCCCAAATACAAACGCACCCACATTCGTAAAAGCAATGGTATTACAACTCAAACCTCACATAAAACCACACACACTTAGAGTTGGAGACTTCAGCACCCCACTCTCACCACTAGACAGGACCACAAGTCAGAAACTTTACAAAGAAACAAAAGAACTAACAGAAGTCATGTCTCAATTATTTTTCACAGACACCTATTGAACGTTCCATCCAAACAAAAAAGAATATAACTTCTTCTCTGCTCCACATGGAACATTCTCTGAAATTGACCATATACTAGGCAACATAAAAATCCTCACCCGATTCAAAACCATTTGAATATTACCCTGTAACTTATCAGACCACCATGCTTTATAATTGTAATTCAATAAAAACAACAACAAATCACAGAAACCCTACATACTCATAGAAACTGAATAATGCTCAATTTCAACATACTTGGGTCTAAGAAGAAATAAAGAAATTAAGGAATTCCTAAAATTCAATGAGGTTGTGGATACAACATACATGAATTTATGGGACAACTGGAAATCACTGCTAAGAAGGAAGTTGATTGCAATAAAGTTCCCATATAAAGAAAACGGATGAGAGACACATTAGAGAATTAACAATACAACTGAAAACCTTAGGACACAAACGAAGCAAACTTAACCCTTAGGAGTAGGCCCCATTATCAATTTTTGGGCTGAAAACAATAAAGTAGAAAGCAGGAATACGATACAAAAAAAAAAAAAAAAATCAATGCAATAAAGAGTTGCTTTTTTTTTCAGAAAATTAACAAGGGAGACAAACCTTTATCCAAACTAAACAAAAAGCAAAGAGAGAAAATGGAAATTAACAAAATCAGAAACAAAAGGGTACAGAACAGTAGACACTGACGAAATCCAGGCAATTTTCATGTTGTATTTTGAAAACGTATACTCCACAAAATTTGAAAATTCAAAGGATATGAACAAATTTCTGGATAACTCTTACTTAACAAAATTAAATCAAGACTGGACAAGCAACTTATATTGACCTATAGCAACTAACAAAGTAGGAGCAATCATACAAAGCCTTCCAACATAAAAAAATCCCAGAGACAGATGTCTTCTTCAGTGAATAATTCTACAGAAAATTCATGGAAGTGCTAATATTAATACTCTTGAAACTATTCCACACAATAGAAACAGAAGTTTCATTACAAAACACTTTTTTGAAGCTACAATCAACTTGATACCCATTCACACAAAGACACAACTAAGAGAAAATTAAAGAACAATATCCATCCTGCACATTGATGCAAAAATACTCAAGAAAATATGGGAAAACCGAATCCAGGAATGTGTCAGAAAAATCATCTACTATGATCAAGTAGGCTTCATCCTTGGGTAGCAGGGATGGATTCACATATGAAAATATTTCAAATATACCACTATATAAGCAAACTAAAAATGAAAAATCACATGATCATCTCTCTAGATGTAGAAAAAAACCTTTGACAAAATTCAACATCCTATCATGTTAATGGTCTTGTAGAGATCAGGGATAACAGGAATTTATATAAACATAATAAAAGCAATATGTAGTAAACACAGAGAAAATATCAAGCTGAATGTAGAGAAGCTTAAGGCAATTCCTCTAAAATCAGTACAAAGACTAGGCTGCCCTCAGTCTCCATATATCTTCATTATTGTATTTGAAGTGCTATCTAAAGAAATAAGACAAGAAAAGGATATCAAGAGGATACAAATTGAGAGGAAGAACTCAATCTTTCTCTATTTTCAGAAGATATGATAGTTTACATAAGCAACCGGAAAACTCTACCATGGTACTCCTACAGCTGACAAACACATTCAGCAATGTATAAGCATAGAAGATAAACTAAGAAAAATTGTAGCCATTCTATATTCAGACAACAAAGGGGCTAATAAAGAAATCAGAGAAACATCACCCTGTACAATGGCCACAAACAACATAAACTACCTTGGGGTAACACTTATCGAACAAGTGAAAGACCTATATAATAGTAATTTGTGTATTTACAAAAATAAATTAAAGAAAACACCAGAAAATGTAAAGATCTCCCAATCTCATGGATAGGTAGAATAAACATAGTAAAAATGGCAATTTTCTCAATGGCAATCTACAGATTCAATTCAATATCTATTAAAATGCCAGCACAATTCTTCACTGACCTTGAAAAGATAATAATCAAATTTATATTGAAAAACAAAAGAACAAGAATAGCCAAAACAATCTGTATAATAAAGGAACTTCACGAGGCATCATCATCCCTGACTTTAAGATCTACTACAGAGCTATAGTTGTGAAAAGAGCCTTGTATTAGCACAAAGATAGACAAGTAGCTCAATGAAATTTAATAGAAAATCTTGGTATTATCCCACACATATATGAGCACCTGACTTTTGACAAAACAGCTAAAAGTGTACAATGGGATAAGGAAAGCATCTTCAACAAGTGGTGCTGGTACAAATGAATGATGGTATATAGAAGACTGAAGATAGATCTATGTCTATACCCATGTACAAAACACAAGTACAAATTGATCCCTCCATGAATCCATCCACACTGAACCTCTTGGAAAAAAAAATTAGAGGTACTCTTGAACTAATGGGTACAGGAGACTGTTTCCTGACAATAACTCCAGAAACATAGACACTGAGATCAACAAATAATGAATGGGACCTATTGAAACTTAGAAGTTTCTCTAAGGCAAAGAACACAGTGGACAAGACCCAATGGCAGCCTACAGACTGGGAAAAGATTTTCACCAATCCTACATCCAACAAAGGGCTGATCTCCAAAATATACAAAGAACTCAAGAGACTAGTCAACCAAACACCAAATAATTCTATGAAATGGAGTATAGAACTGAATAGAGAACTCTAAATAGTGGGAATGATGAAATACACTTAAGAAAGTGTTCAATATCTTTGGCTAACAAGGAAATACAAATTAAAACAACTTTAAGATACCATCTTACTGCTGTCATAATGACTAAAATTGGAAACAGCAATGACAACTTATGCTTTGCAGGTGGATCTGTAAACTTGAAGAGCCATTTTCAGACAAGCATGGCTGTTCCTCAGGATAATGGGAATCAGTCTACCACAGGACCCAATAACCTAACTCTTATGCACATACCCAAATGATCCACATCCATGGAACCAAGACTTGTGCTCACATATATTCAAAGCAATATTATTTATAATAGCAAGAACATGGAAGCAACTTAGATGCCCCTCAACTGAAGTATGTATAAAGGAGATGTGCCACATTTACACAATGGAATACTACTCTGTGCCGGGGGGGGGGACAACGAAATCTTGAATCTCACAGACAAGTGGATGGAACTTGAAGAAACCATCCTGAATGAGGTATCCCAGTCACAGAAAGATAAACATGGTATGTATTCATTCATATGTGGATTGTAGACATTGTGCAAAAGATAACCACCATACAAATCACACTGCCAGAGAAACTAGGGTACAAGGAGTATTCTAAGAGTTTCTTATAAGGTCATTCGCAGAAGCAGGAAGGGACACGGTCCCCAGAGCATATGGGATTTGGGGGGTAGTGAGTGGAGAGTGAACTAGCAAAAGAAAAGAAGTAGGAGAGTAAAGAACATTGGACAAGGAAGATTTGGTCAGAAAAGGAATGGACCTGAGAAGAGATGAGAAGAGAAGAGAATAGCAGAGGATAGCTAGGAGAGGACAAGAAAGATAGAGACTATAAAAATTGGAGCCATTATAGGTTAGAAGAGGAAACTGAACCTAGAGAAATGTCCAGAGTCCTACAAGAGTGACCCCAACAATTTGTGCAACAGTGTAAAGGCTACCATAAATTCCCTTCCCTGACAATGAGATCAACGACTAACTTATCCACCATCATGGAGCCCTCATCTAGTAGCTGATGGAAACAGAAGCATACATGCACAACTAAACACTGAGCCAAACTGGAATTCGGATGCAGAGGGGGGAGGACAAGGCCACACTGCAGAAACACATAGACACAGCTGACCTAAACAAGGAGGAGCTAATGGGGCTGCAGACTTATAGCTGGGAATCCAACATGGGACTGACACAGACACCTGTGTAGTGAGATAGTCCTTCTGTGGCACTGAACACGCCCATTGGGGGTGGAGCCATGAGTGGAAGTGACCTGTGGAAGGAAGTCGGAGGGAGAGCCGTTAAAAGCTCTATTGCTGGTGTGACTCGGGCAGGAGAGGATTGGGTTGAATTTCCTGGTGTTTATCTGTGTAATTTGTAAGTTATTTCTCCCTAAATAAACATCTATTCGGCCTATTTGTTTATACTGATCCTTATTTAACCACGATATCTGGTGTCAGAAGTGGGATTTTATTTAGATAGAAAAGTGACTGCAGATGCAAGATGGACATTGC
This sequence comes from Phodopus roborovskii, assembly GCF_943737965.1. Taxonomy (NCBI): domain Eukaryota; kingdom Metazoa; phylum Chordata; class Mammalia; order Rodentia; family Cricetidae; genus Phodopus; species Phodopus roborovskii. Next base: position 150,754 of record NW_026125834.1, read on the forward strand.
TATAGAGTTCCTGCTTCATGGAAGAGTCTGCCAGACAGTCTGCAGGACACAGAGGAAAATGACTGACAAACTGCCAATACAAGAAGACAGTTTAAAGTTTCCTGCTTTGGTGAAGAGTCTGTGAGACATACGATGGCCTATGGGCTGAAGATGAAAGATTAAAAAAGAACTTCGGGTGACCAGGCAGTGAGTTGTCTCTGTCATTTCTAGAGCTTATATATTATTCTTCTGTGGTCTTTGAAGGAGTTGAAGACGGGTAGTTATGGTTATAGTTTTCCTTAGTTAGGATTAAAGATAAGTTACACATAGGGCTTTAAACTCACAAAGATAGTATACATGATGGATTATTTTCTTAAATCTTACTAAATGTTACTGGACTAAATATTGTCAACTGTGATTCTTATTTGATAACTGTTATGTTATATATTTTCTATGTTAAGGTTAAAACCCTTCTTTTTATTTAGACAGAAAAGAGGAGATGATGGGAGTCATTCTGTATGTGTTTCTCATACTGGTTAATAAATAAAGTACTGTTGGCCAATAGGAAAGGAAGATAGGAGGGACTAGGAGACAAGGAAGAAATTGGAAGTAGTAAGGAGGAGTCAGGATGGAAAGCCTGGAGAAAATAGAACCGCCAGCCGCCTCTCCCTGGTAAGACCACGTGGAAATACATAGACATGGGTTAATAATTAAGATAGAGCTAGCCAATAAGAAACTAGCACCTGGCAAACAGCATAATATCAAATACAGTATCTCTGTGCGTTATTTGGGGCTGGCGGCGTGGCAGCAGGACAAGATCAGGAGGCGGGCAGAAAAACCGTACTCCTTACAAATGGTGCCCACGTGTCTAGTAAGAACTTCCACTTAAAATTTAAAAAACCTTTAAAAAGGGTTTTAGAAACAAAAGAACAGAGACAAGCAAGGTTTATTGGTAGCAGCATTTTTCTCGGTTGAACTCTGCTTTGCAAGAGACAAGTAGATATTCGTGCCGGTCCTTTAAGAGAAGATTCCTGATTCAGCATAAGCGGCAAAAAACCGCACAAATCTTAAGAAGCACTGCTAACAATTTATTGGTGTGTACGAGAGCTTGCAATGGCAGTGACCACATCTCCAAGACAGCAGCATGCAGACTAAAGCAGTGAGCACAGTTCTCACTGCAGGCAGTAAAATACTCACCACCATCTTCGATACAAACAAAGACTTTCATTTTAACAATGTTTTTGTTTAACAGATAAAGACTCATGGCCAAAAAAAGATAAAGATTTACAGTAAAGACAGATTCATATTAAGAAAAACCTCTAAAGGTTTAAAGTGTTTTAAAATAATTGCAGGCTTGGGAAAAAAATGGTTTTTAAGAGACAAAGAGGAACTGGGTGTGGTGGCACACATCTTTAATCCCAAAACTTGGGAGACATAAGCAAGCAGATCTCTGTGATTTCAAAGTAAACCTGGTATGCAGAGTGAATTCCAGGACAGATAAGAGTTACACAGAGAAACCCTGCCTCAAAAAATAAAAAGTAAAAGAAACGGAGTAATAATAAAGCCACGTAAAGATGAAAATCTCAGAGAGAATCTGGATACTGTATGGTATTACATTGTCTTTGCACTGTTTGACTGCTGAGGAAACAATAACTGTTAAAGGAAATACTGGTGGATTAATTCAACTTATATGTTTTAAAAATGCTTTGACTCAAAAATTTAAGTTCAAGGACAAGTTACTGGGGAAAAGGATTTCTATTTTTGTTTCCACAGAAAATAAAAAACTGTGGATTCCTTACAGACTAATGTGGTTTGATCAAGCCACACCCCCTGAAACAGAGTTTCTGGTGATCCAACATTCAAAACAGCTTAAACAAAGCAGCCTTGCAGACTACAGCCAAGATTTCTGCATCTTCTCAGCATCCCCCATGACAGCGCCCCCTGTCAGCAAGAAGTAGTTCGGAAAGAATGACGCCCAAATTCCCAAATATCGTTTATAAATGTTTGTTTTCATTTAAATGGATTTGGTTATAAATGGTTAATAATCACAACCAATATCTTTTTAAAGGTAAAAAGGGGATTATGGTATAGATATGAATACTTCATTTTGGAATGGATTTTCATTTATTGATATAATTTAAGGTCAATGTTGTGATATGTATATTTCTCTTCTTGTTTATGTATTGTGTTTATATAGCTCATTTAAAAATGTAATGTATAATTTATTACAGTTTTTACATAGTTACCTATAATAGTCAAAACTTATAGAGCTTATATATTATATATATATATATAATTATATATTATCCTTCTGTTGTCTTTGAAGGAGTTGAAGACACATAGTTATGGTTATAGCTTTCCTTAGTTATGCTTAAAGATAAGTTACATATAGGACTTTAGACTCACAAATTTAAGATAGATAATAGAATAGTTTCTTTTAATCTTGCTAAATGTTAATGGACTAAATAGTGTTAACTGTGATTCATATTTAATAACTGTTGTGGTCTGTCAAGTTCTCTTGGCCTTAGCGAAAACTGGATGTACAAACGTTGCTGTGAGACCTAGGGTGACTGTTCAGGTGGGTTGCTGTTTCTGTCCTTGCTGCACCTTTTGGAAGTTGTACATCCGCATTTCCTGTCTACTCTAGTATTGTTAATTTCCTTCTCAGGTCTTGATGAGGTTGAAGATTAAACTATCACAACTATTATTCTCTCTTCCTAGTTAGATATATTAGGTACTAGACTTACATTTTCCAGCTTAGGACAACTCTGTTGTAAACTCCATTATGCCCTCACCCTAGGACTAGATATGTAGGTCATTTAGTACTCGATTTTCCTTTTCTTAGAGCACACTTGTTATTCACTGTTTTGTATATAGTTTTGTATTAAACCTAAATCTTTTCTTTCGACTAAAAGGGGAATTGTAGTGAGATAGTCCTTCTTTGGCACTGACCACGCCCATTGGGGGGTGAAGCCATGGGCAGAAATGACCTGTGGAAGGAAGTCGGAGGGAGAGCCGGTAAAAGCTCTCTTGCTGGCGTGACTCGGACAAGAGAGGATTGGGTTGAATTTCCTGGTGTTTATCTGTGTAGTTTGTAAGTTATTTCTCCCTAAATAAACATCTATTCAGCCTATTTGTTTATCCTGATCCTTATTTAACCGCGATACCCCTGAACACGGGTCTAAGCTAAATGTCCTGTGCAGTCTAAGGGACTTCAGACAGTGGAATCAGGAAACATCCCTGTTGCTAAAAAGACTTTGGGGGAATATCCAAATGGAGGTATAATGCATTAACCTTGAGACAGGAGAGATATTTTAGTCCCTACTTCAAATGACTTGAAAGATTTAGATGACCTCTCCTGGAAGGCATCACCCTATGTGTATAGTGTCCGTTAGATGGGAGGGGAGAGTGGTCGTGGGCTCGGGAAGTTGGGAGAGAGGGGAAGAAGGAGGATGGGGGTAAGGTAGAATGAACTGGTTTGATACGTATAAATTTTTTTAAAAAAAATTAAAAACATTAAAAAGATACCAATGTAATTTTCAAAAAAAATAAAGTTAATATTTTAATAATTTAAAATTTTTTACCTCTATTGACTTTGAAATATCACACTTCCAAAGAGAGAACATCACTTCCAGCACAAGTTCTAATAGATATTACTAGTAAAAATTCACAGTAACCTATCAGGTAGGGGAGGGTGAAAACTGAAGGATCACAGGTTCAGAGCATCTGGCTACTAGAGTTCTTTTCTCTACCTATTCTCAGACAAGCCATGTGCTCCTGTCCTCACACTGCCTCCTCAGATTGACTGCTATCTCTTCGATCCCTGGGACTAATTGCTCAAACAAAATCATCTCACTGCATGCTCTTCTGTCTCCTCTACCTTATCTTCCTCTCTCTGTCCAGCCATGTCACTCCTATCTCCACATCCCTACTGCTGGGATCAAAGGCCTGATTCCCAAGTCCTGGGACCACCTTAGTGTGAGCTGTTTTTCTTTTGGACAGACTTAGTATGTGTCTAACTATTGACATAGTGTGTGTGTCTAACTACTGATTTAATGTGTGTGGATAACTAGTGACCTAGTCTTTGTAGCTAACTAGTGACTTAGGTGTGTAGTTGACTAAATACATAGAAATACATAGGAGAATGGCTAACTACTATATCAGTGTGTGTGTGGCTGACTATTTTCTTGGTGTTTTTGGCTAGCTAGTGAATTAGATGTGAGGCTGACTAGTGACTTAGTATGGGTGGGTAAGTGGTGATATATTGTGTGTAGCTAACTAGAGACATAGTGGCTGTGGCTAACTAGTAACCTAGTAACCTAGATATCCCATAGGAAATTCAAATTGGCCACATAACGGCTCTCTAGATCCAGATATTTTACAGGATCTTTCAAATTACTGCCAGCGAACAGGTAGATGGAAGGAGTTTTTTCTATCTCTTTGCTAAACAATCTCTTATGCTCAACTTGGTTCTGTTCTCTTTCTGCCACACTAAAACTCTCCTGCCTACCGCAGCTGCAGCTTGTCTCAGGGCAGTAGGCTGGGCTGAGGCAGCATCTACTCAAGACAAAATTGAATCTCAAAATGTTATCATTTCTGCCAGCTGTTGGGGATATGTTTATGGCAGCTACCATTTTGACAACGTGGCCTAGCCTCACCCCCCATGGTTCTTCCCTCTGCTACACCAGCCACCTAGGCACAAAGAGTCTAGCTAGCTTCTGCCACCAACAGAACCTGTAATTCATTTACCTTTTGCTTTTATTCTTTTATTTGCTTTATTCTTTATTCTTTGTCTCTAATTTCTTTTTTCACTATGTCGTACATAGCTTCACATTCAAGTCCTTCTCAATTTTACACAGTCCTGTTTAATATATCTGTATATTTAACTTAAATTTAACTTTATGTAAATGTAAGCTAACTTCATACAACTTAAATCCAATTGTACTAAATCTCAAATATTTCTAAATTGCTATGTGCCTTTGAATGGTGGTAAACATTTAAGGTTATAAATGTCTATTTCAAGCTAACAAAATATTTATGCCACCCAGTCTTTCCTGTGAGCTGTTTATTAAGGTTAAGCCTCTATTATCACAGGGAGTTTTTCTCTACCTCTTTGTCCTCTATGGTTATAAGTGTAACCTACTAAGTAAAAACCAGTTACAGTCAGGCTGCAGGGCCCTAAGTAAAATATCCCTCCACAGCCACTCAGCTTGGATCCAGTTTTCAAAACAGATTAATTACAGGGATATTTTGAATACTAAGGTATGCTAAACAGTCAGACAGCCCTCAAGTGCTCAGAGATCTAGAAAATATGGCATTTAAAATGTCTCATTAAAAAGATTTTTTAACACAGACACAGGCCAGCTGCTGGCACCACCCATTTCCTCCAAGATGACTGGTGGACACTGAAAGAAGCTCCACCCCCAAAAGTGGCAACACTAGCCACTGAGCAATCCTGCCTTTTATTTCATACCTCACAAACTGTACACCTACTTACTCTGGTCTGTTTTCCAACACATGACAGATTAAAACATGCTGGGAAATAACAAAATCACTCCCCTTACCACAGTCATGTACTTTTTTCATAGTGGTGAATTCAGCACCTTTTTGCTTACCCTGAATCCTCCTGCAGTGTAAACAATTTTCCTTATTCTGCACTGAAGGTAGAAGCAATACTCCACTTGCAAATGCTTTTCCTGTGTCTGCACTGGATAATTGGCTACCTGACTCTAATGGAAAATTTAAATCTCTTAGGCGTTACAGTAATTTAAGAAATTGAAGGTATAGTACAGAAGACAGCAAGGCCATTGTTTGGAGAGCAACAGACTGCAACCAATGCCACTTGCATCAACATAAGGGATTGTCTCATAAACATTCTTCTAACAGGATGCAAATGCATCTGTTGTAGCTTTAATATGGCTTCCCAGGGAGAACTCACTTCACCCACAGAGGAGATCTATAAAGACAAATATTTCTAACATAACAGGTATCTATCTCTGGAAAATACTCAGAGAGGAGCCAGCCTAGACATAGTTTGCTTTTCATATATGCTATCCTTCTTAAATGGCTTTTGGTTCAAGCTCCATTGTACACAGTGAACAATTTCAGTAGAGACTGGAGACAGCATGTCTAGCTACTTAGGGAGATGGGAGGTTTACACAGCATATGTGTTCCCAGTAATGTTCCTAAAGGCTACCAGATACCTGTAACTGAAGGACCTGTTCCACATATAGGATCCTGAGGTGAAGGTGATTTGGAATGCTATAGATAGGAAACATAGAAGGTAGAAAAGTTTTTTTTAAAAAGCTGGGATAGAGAGATGTGTCCCATGAAAATTTCTTAAGGAGAATAGACTCCTGTATACTATTTCCACAGAGGAAATGGAAGGAAAGGGGACACTTATGTGAAGTCAGTAGAAACCCATTCAATGGGACAAACTCAGGAGAACAGCACTAAAACAATGCAGTGCTAGGGAATACAGAATATCTCATGATCATTGCTGACTAAGCCCACAGTGGCCTTGGGACTGAGAACCATAGCTCTATGTAGTTTATATCTACATATCAAAGCAACCTGTCCACAAAGGCTTTGTTCCATACAATTACCAGCTCTCCCATGCAAATACCTGGTTTTTGATGAGGTTCTGTGTTTTATTGTCAATACACCAGGCCCTTAGTAAAATCTTTCAAGGCCTAGGCCCCTGGTTGTTGCTATCTCTTCTATGAATGTTTCTCACCCCTGTATAAGGACCTAAGAAAAGCTTTGCTTTATCAGGCCACTCATACATCATTGGTTTACTTTTTAAAATCTGGTGTCTTATTGCCACAGTGGTAGAACTATGCTTTTCTGGAGAAGAAAACTGCAACTATATGATATAATACAATTTAAAGTTGCTTATGACACTGTAATATCTCTCTGTCCAGCTTGTTATGGGGCAGTTCTATGATAAGGGTAAGGGACTAGATGATGTTGCAAAACAGGGGTAGCTTCTGTGTAATGGTTTGGAGTCAAATGTCTGGAAAATCATGGAGAACATATGTGTATCTAGCACTCAACATTCTAACTTGACTGGTCAACATACACTTATCTTTGTGTGTTTTAGAGGCAGTACTAACTCACTTAAATTCTACTATATGAGATATAATATCTCAAAAGCATTTGTAAATCATTTGTGTTACAGATTCTACTCTTGTAGATCACTGCTCAATAGTGAAGTGCTACCCTTACATGAGATGCCTTTTACAACCTGCAGAAAATTAATAATACAAGGATCTTACACATAAAATTAAAATGCAAATGGCTGAACTTCTAAAAGGTACTTAACTAAAAGGGCTCTGGAAATTTGTTGCCTTGCCTTCAGTGGGTGCACCTGAAGTAGGTAGAAGTTGACTTAAAAATGTTTCCATACACACCTCCCTGCTCACAGTACTCAAAGCAGATACAGGCCACAGAATAGTTATTTGGTGGACTCCCTCTAGCTTCTGGGTATTTCATGGACTACATGAGAACTCAGGAGACACTTTGTCTCCTTGCAGCTTCCCACCCAGATCCAGGGAATATCCACCACACTGGATCCATCACCTCACTATCTCCCACTACCGATCTGAGGATGGCAGCCACTCACTCACCATGCTGTGGTTTTCCAGTTTGCCCTTCCTCAAAGCACATCACTCAAAACCACTGGTTGCATTTTCTCTTCAAATCCAGATCAGAAGGGCCCTGCACTTCTTTTGACAGAAAGGTCACAAGGGGGCCTGATGAGCTATTAAGGCCTGAGTGATAAAAGCACCTCCCAGGTGGTTGCAGAGTGCTTAATGAAAAATTGCAATGGTTACTGATTGCCTTCTAGCACTAAGACTTTTCTATATCAGCAGTGATGTGAATTTCTATAGCAATTTCCTACTGCTGACCCGTGCTATCATTCTGTAGTACACAGGCATTTACCTTTCTTCCTTCTAGACACAGTGTTGCTAGCTAAATATACTTACTTAAATGGATTGAATGATTCTTGATGAAAAAGTTGCAAGGGAGCTCCAAATATTCGTTAACTACCACAGAGAGATTTAGGAATGCAAAATGTGTTATTTGTTATTTGGTTAAACACTGAGTTAAGTTGAACTAAATTTGCTTTTTACCTGTTTGTCACAGGAACTCCAGATAATCAGGAAAGAAAAGCAGGGGCCACATCTCAAAAAGAGATAAATGATCTTTCTCGTGGCAGAATGCCGGATGATGGCTCCATGAATGTAGAATTTTATCCCTAAAATTCAGAGCAAACACTTGGCAAAGGCATCATAATGAGAAAAGTAGTCTTCATGGAAAATTGAATATTTACAGAGGAATACATCTTCAGTAAGCATATAAAAAATAAAACCAAACAAATGCCAACTGCAGTAACCAAGGTTCTCTGCATGAAAAGGAATGTAGGATGAATCTCTCCATATATGTAGAAAGTGGATTTATTACGATATCTCACAAAGCTGTGATATATTTAGTCCAACAATTGTTGCCTACCAATGGGAATCTGAAGAGTACAGCAGTTTTTTTAGTTTATAAGGATGGATGTGTCAGGTGGTCATTGTACATCAAAATTCCAAAAAAGTAGGCTCTAATGGTAGTAAAGGAATAAACTTGGTACCCAGAGCTAGGGTAAGTAGCCAAAGAGGGAAAGCTTCCTCCTTCAATACCATTTATACATGTAGGCTACCACCAGAAGGTTGATCTCATTTTTCCTTTATGTGACTTTGTTCTGTTTTTTTTTTTTTTTTTTTTTTTTTCAAAACAGGGTTTATCTCTGCAGGACTTAAACTCATTCTGTGGATTTGGCTGGCCTCAACCTAAGCAAAATCAGGCTGCCTCCTGTGTCCTGGGATTAAACATTTGCCCTGCCACCAAGCAGTTAAAGGTAGACCTCATCATCTGTTTACATACAAGGCTTCTGTATGGCTTTGGCAGCCCTGGAATATATTCTGCCAGTCTGAAGTTTCTCAACTCCTACATGGGAATCCATTCCAACTTGTCATGAGTTCAAAGTGCTCCAATAACTCCTATTTTCCTTAAGACATTATCTTTCCTGCCACAGGACACCTGTGCCTTGATGATGAAGTCTCCTATCTAAATAGCAATGATTTGGGAGTAGACAGGTTAACCACCCTGAAGTAAAGGAGGAAGTGCAGCAATTGGGTGCCTGAAGGCACATAGTATGTGCAATTATGGAGTGCCTGTAGCATTAGGGGAAGCAATTTCTGATTTCCCTATATACATATTAATAGATGTCCCCTTCCATTGCCACACATTTGTTTGACTACTTAAGTTTGGTGTATGAATAAAATGGAGCTTACAGTACTGACTGAACCTGCCTGACATCATATTATGTCTCTGTCTTCCTTTCATCAATGATAGCTTGTCTTCCACTAGTCCACACTCACTGACTGAGGAATGGACATGGGACTGAGCTTCTGTTTCTGATTACAGTCCTACAAACTCCAGTCCACAACACTTTGTTCCACACGTGCTGGAGAATTGAGTTTGATCTGCAACTTAAAAATGCCGGAACTCACTCAGGCAGCATGAGCAACCCCGTGGCATATGCCATTATTACACAACATAGCTTATTGTGCTGTGGATATGAATGTAAGTAATTATTACTTCAAATTCCATGCTTCTTCATGTCCTCACTATTTGCCCATGGGTGCTTCAACTTGAAGTATTGCCTTCAAAATGGATTATGCAAAGATGCTATAAAATACCATGGCAAAGACATTTTTACCAGAAAAAGAAACAGAACAAATTCTGTTGTATGTGTGTGTCTGTAAATTAATTACCAGTTTTTAGACAATGACATTCGTGTGGAGATCATAAGTCAACTTTGTGGGGTCCATTCTGGCCTACTACCACGGCAACTGTAGACTCATAAAATTCTCATTTTCCAGGGAGTCACATTTTAGAAAAAGTCTTGAGTATTTCAAATGAAAATATCTCTATGAAAGAAACATTGGGGTGGGCGGGGGTGGGCGGGGCTTACGCCGCAGCTCAGGCGTGAGGCCCTTGCCACCTGGGCGCACTCCCTGCAGCTATGCCTTCGCCAATCCTCGGGCCGGGCTCTCGAGCCACGCTAATCTTTGTACCCGTCCCAAGGGGTCCCGGTCCCTCCCCGGAGGACGTGTAGTCCGAGGGCCGCACACGAGGCCAAAGGCCTCGGTAGCCCGCGCCCCGTGAGAGGGGGTGCTTAGCGAACCCTGCCACTGTGCGGCCCAGCCCCGAGGCCCGGGGCGAGGAGGTGGGCGGAGCCCGGCTTTGGCGCATTGGGCGATGCACCGTGGCCTGCTCGGCCCTTCCTGCCTCCCCTCAGGAGACCCCCGAGGCGCCACGCCGCGGATGCACTTCAAGTCTTCGATTAAAAAAAAAAAATGGCCTCCAATAAAACTACATTGCAAAAAATTGGAAAGAAACAGAATGGAAAGAGTAAAAAAGTTGAAGAGGCAGAGCCTGAAGAATTTGTTGTAGAAAAAGTACTGGACTGGCATGTAGTGAATGGGAAGGTGGAGTATTTCCTCAAGTGGAAGGGGTTCACAGATGCTGATAATACTTGGGAACCAGAAGAAAATTTAGATTGTCCAGAGTTAATTGAAGCATTTCTTAATTCTCAAAAAGCTGGTAAAGAAAAAGATGGTACAAAAAGGAAATCTTTATCTGACAGTGAATCTGATGATAGCAAATCAAAGAAGAAGAGAGATGCTGCTGACAAACCAAGGGGTTTTGCCAGAGGTCTTGATCCTGAACGAATAATTGGTGCCACGGACAGCAGTGGAGAATTAATGTTTCTCATGAAATGGAAGGACTCGGATGAGGCAGACTTGGTGCTGGCAAAGGAGGCAAATATGAAGTGTCCTCAGATTGTCATTGCCTTTTATGAGGAGAGGCTGACTTGGCATTCTTGTCCAGAAGATGAGGCGCAATAATTGTTTGCATTTTTATATATATGAATTCAGTGATCACTGTAGTTTTGAGCCTCCTTATGGGAGTCAGTCATGCCAGACAATCACATCATCTGATATACACTTACTTATCTAACTGTAAAATTAGGAAATTAAATAATAATTCATCATTTAATTAGCGTATTTAAAATAAAGATTATGTTATGGTCCATAAGTCCCATTTGGAGTCAGATTTTGGGAGTTCATGATGTAACCTCATCTCATTACTTGATTATTTTGCTGTTTAAATAGATCATTACATCAGCCATAGTTTTACGACTTTGGTGTCATCTTTTCAGAATTAATATAAAATGCCATCTAATTAATTATCAATTTAATTTTTAAAATAAATCATTATTCGAGATAGGGATCAGTCTGACTTCTTCATGTGGGACTGAAGTATGCACCACAATGTCATTATAAAATCATTTTTCATTATATATTTATTATTTAAATCGATGAATATGTGGTCCTTCATGACTGGAGTCTGGCCATTCCTCCCAGGTAGGCATTATTTATGTATCTAAGTATTAGTTCCTTGACAATCACTGGAGTTTGGTTCCATCTCATGAAAGTTAAGTATGCAGGACTTTCCAATTATCATCCCTGGCATTTCTGCCCAGGAATTGATGATACAAAAAAATTCAAAGACATTTATATTTTAAGATGTAATTATTAAAATGTTTCATTATATAAACAGTGATCCCTGAAATTTGATGCCACCTTGTGGATTAAAAGATAATAAGACTCACACTTACTCATCATAAGATGAGTTTTCCATTGCTAACTTCCTTCAGGATGATAATAATCCATGTGTTATAGTACACTTAGGGATTATTGGATTGCAGTCCATCTCTTTTGAGGAAGCTGTCCAACATTAAATATGTGATACCATCTAAAACCCTGCTTGCGCAATGACATTTCAGTATTTACACATTTTACTACTAAACTCTAAGGTTAAATATGGGATAAACCGGGGAGTTTCACACAATCTTGTGGGAGTCAATGGAGAGACAATTGTGTCGAGTATGGCAAACCATTACATCAACTGATGATGTTATTATTTAATTATAAAAATAGGACATTTGACTATCAATGCTCAGGGAATTATGGTACCACGATGTGGGAGTCAAGTATTTTAGACCATCTAAATATTAATTAAGTAATTAAAATATTTGAATTAATCATGACAAAAATATTCATGAGTCTGGAATGGAGCCACCTTAGGGAAGTGGATGATGTGAAATGAACACATTATTTGATTATTTAGTTATATAAAACAATGCTTATATCATCCATGACACCTGGAATTGGTGCCAAAGATCCTCTAATTACATAATTAAATTATATAAATTGACAGTTCATGTTAAGACCCAATACAATATAAATATTTGTATACATATGTAAGCCAATTATCCTCTATTCCAAGAAGAGACCTGTAAAGCTCCCTCTTGGGATGTCAAAATGCAATATCATCACATTTTATGATTAATTGTTTCAATAGATGATGATGACATCCTTCCTGGCTGGAGTCTGGACATTTATCCCTGCCAGTTAAATGCTATATCACCTCTTCATTGTGACAGTTAGCTATTACTGACTTATCTAATTATTTAAATTATTTAAACATCAGATAATGACATCATCAATTATGATTAGGGTGCGAATATCTGTCAGGGACAAGGTTAGGAGCATTGTAGACATGGACACTGCAGTTCCTGAATGTTCTATGCATACCCCAGAGTAGTAGGGATGGTGGATGATTGAGTCATGAAGATTCCATGGTGCCCTCCGAGAAGTACAAATACTACACCAAGGCAGGCCTGGAGGTCTGGGTGTTTGGCTCCCTGTTCTTCCTCCACATCTGAAGATTGGGTGTGATCTACGATTAGACGAAATAGTGGCACAAGGAAGTTGGCTCCATCATCAAGACCTCGCAAAAGGATGATGGCCCAGAACATGGAAGAACTGCTCTTTCTCAGCTCTGCTGGTCATGTTCCTGCTGCATCCATCTTTTCAGCTGATATCAACATTTTAGCTACTACTGCTACGCCAGGTATAAGCACATCATCTCAGGTCTGATGTACCACAACCGAGATACAGACCCTCGTGATGATGTGAGGCCAGCATATTTCATCTGGCAAGACAGTATGATTATCTGATTATTGACTTATGGAATTTGAAAAATCTGTGATGAAAACTTACTTTATCATGTCTGATTGTTAACGTATGGAATTTTAAAAATCTGTGATGACAGCTTACTTTATCATGTCTGGTATGTCTGCCCAAGAATTGGTGATACAAAAAATTTCAACAACTTACATATGTAAAGGTGTAATTATTATATTCTTTCATTTTATACACTGTGAACCCTGAAGTTTGATGCCATCTTGTATCATTCAAGTGTCACAGACGATCTATCTATCTGATTATTTCATTACTCAAATCTGTCCTTTTCTACTCCAGGAAGAGTAGAGTCAGGATCCATTTTGTTGTTGTTCATTGTCTCCTGTGATTTCATTATTTATTTATTTAAACTTATGGTGATATCATTTTGTTATCCCTCTAGGGGTGAAGTATGAAAATTTATCTCATTATTCATTCATTTTTTTTGTTAAAATCTATGATTAAAAACTCAATGATGTCTTCAGTTTTGAGCAATCTCATAGGGGTCACGAATAAAACACCATCCACTTGTTTAATTTTTATTCATTTTATTATGAAAATCTGTCATTATCTATTCAGTGATCACTGGAGTTTTGAGCATCCTTATGGGAGTCAATCATGCCAGACCATCACATCATCTAATACTACACTGACTTATTTAACTATAAAATTAGGAAGTTAAATTATAATCCATCATTTAATTAACATATTTAATATAAATGTGATGTTATGGACCATAAGAGCCTTTTGGAGTCCGGTTTTAGCAGTTGATGATGTAACATCATCTCATTACTTGATTATTTAGCTATTGAAATAGATAATTACATCAGCCATAGGTTCAAGAGTTTGGTGCCATCTTGTCAGAGTTAACATAAAAGGCCAATTAATTGATTGCCAATTTAAGTTTTTAAATAAATCATTATTCCACCAAGAGAAGAGTCTGACTTCTCCATGTGGGTTTTAAGTATGCACCACCATGTCATTGTTCAATTATTTATCCTTATATATTAATCATTTAAATCGATGAAGATGTTGTACCTCATGACTGGAGTCTGGCCATCCTCCCTGGGAGTTAATCGTGTGGCAATATTTAATTATCTTAGTAATACTTCCTTGACCATTGCTGGAGTTTGGCTCCATCGTATGAAATTTAAGTATGCAGGACTATGGAATTATTTACTTATTTCGTTATGTAAATAATGATGGTGTCATCCATTGTGGGTTTGGCTGGTGTATGATTGACACATACAGGAGATTGGTACCAGAAGCAGTGCCCAGAGAATGAGGGACACTGGGTTATCTAGTGATTACTGATTATGTAATAATATTATTTTTAATGATCGAATGATTAAACGATTTTAAAAAACTGTAATATTTCGCATCCTAACTTTCTGAGAGGTTGCAACAGAAGTGACCCATGAAGGACACTGTCAATACCGATTTTAAAAACATAATCATTTGATAATCTCATGATCAGAGAATGTTATCTAATGAACTAGGTCGTGCTGATAACATGGCGCACCACCAACAATAAATAACTCAAAATAACCATATTAGAAAGCGGGTACAGGACTAAATAGAGAACTATCAATTGAGGAATCCAAAATGACTGAAAGAATAATAAAACAGTGCTCACAATCCTTAGTCATCAGCCAAATAAAAATCTAAACAACTTTGAGAAACCATGGGATCAAACTCCTCTAAAGGTCAGAGAATGAAGTGGAGTTTATTTTATTTTCAATAAAGAGAAGAAGATTATTGTAGAGGCAATCCATTGTTTTGTTTCCATTCTGGAAATGAGAAAATTGAAACACAAAAATTGATGGAAATACTTATCAATTTACTTGAATGGCATAATGATGCTTTCGTTTTCATGCTTATATTACTATAGGCAGGTTTTAGCTTGAGAGACTCGTAAATATGTGTACATCAAAAAAAAAAAAAAAAAAAAAAAAAAAAAAAAAACAGGATCCAGCTTTGTTTTTGTGAGAAAATCAGTGAGTGACGTTAACTTTAGTCTATGGGTGGGTATGCTAATTTTAGCTTGTAGAAAGTGCTCTAGAATGTGACAGAATGTTTGATCATAAATATTGTCTGGAAACCCTGCTTGCATTCTATATCCTGGTATCATGGGCCATGGACCAGAGAGCAGCTTAGATAAAGTGTTATCATGGCACACTACAATCTCCCAATAACACTATCCCCTAAATTTTTTAATGATGGCATGTGATTTGCCTCAGTAAGTCATAGCCATATCAATGAAAGTTGGCCAACAACTTTTACTGGTTACCCATTTCAAGATTCCCTAATATAAGAGAACATAGTCCGTGGAGAAACAGTTCAAAGACTTCTGTTTATGAATGGTCTCTCTCTCCTAAGAAGTAATATAATGGTTTAAATGATAATGAGACTCACAGTTATTCATCAAAAGGTGAGTTTTCCATTGTCAACTTCCTTTAGTAAGGTGATAATACATTTGTTAGAGTAGACTTAGGGATGGTTGGATTGCAGTCCATCTTTTTTGAGGCAGCGTTGTTCCCGAGTCTGGTTTGGAGTCACCTTAGGGACATTAATGATGTTACATCAACTCATTGTTTGATGGTTTAGTTATATAAAACAATGATTATATCATCCATGACACCTGGAGATTGTTGCCACCTAGTGGGGTCAAGTGTGGCAGATCATCTAATTACATAATTAATGTATTTAAATTGACAAATCCTGTTAATACCCAAGATAATGTAAAGATTTGTATATTTATGTAAACCAATAATCCTCTATTCCATGAAGAGTCCTGTAAAGCTCCCTCTTCAGGAGTTATAATGAAATATCATCATATTTTATGACTGATTGTTTGAATTGATGAAGAAGACATCTTTCATGACTGGAGTCTGGCCAGTCTTTCCTTCCAGTTAAAGGCTACGTCACCTCTTTATGGTGACAGTTATCTTTTACTGACTTATTTAATTATTTAAATCATTTAATCGATGGACAATGACATCATTGATTCTGTTTAGGGTGCAAATTTCTATCAGGGACAAGGATAGTAAGGTTGTAGACATGGACACAGCAGTTTCTGGATGACCTATGCATGACCCAGAGTACTAGGGATGCTGCTGTGCCGGGTGTGGGCTCATCATCTCAGGTCCTGCCACAGCACAACAGAGATTCAGGAGCTGGTGATGATGTCAGGCCAACAGAGTTCATTAGGCAATTCAGTACAATTATCTCTTTATTAACTTATGGAATTTTAAAAATCAATGAAGACAACATACTTTATCATGTCCAGCATGCCTGCCAGGAATTCATGAGACAAAAAAGTTCAACGACTTACATCTTTAAATAAGTAATTATTAAATCATTTCCACATATACTCTGTGAACCCTTGTTTGGTGCCACCGTGTATGACTCAGGTGTGACAGACGATCTAACTATCTGATTATTTCATTATTCAAATCTGCCTTTTTCTAATCCAGGATGAGTGGAGACTGGATCCACCTTTTGGTGGTAATTGCCCCTTGTGGTGATTTCATTATTTAGTTATGTATTTATTTTAGTGAATGGTGATAGCATTTTGTTAGCTCTCTAGGAGTGTGTTGTCTCAAGGTTTGTTATCAAAATGGGAAGAGTACCAACAACAGCCATGGTGCAATGCATTCCCTCCAACAGCTTCAGGCTTGCTCAAGTTTCTTTGGGTCTTACAGTTTTCCCTTACTTTTAATATAAACTAATGCCTGCCTTATTTGGAAGAAGACATCAGCATAATTACTTACCCGTCATTGGAGAGGTCACCCAGGCCCATAACCTTCCTTTCTTAGGTTGGATATTTGCCCCCTCTCCCTTACTGTCCCTGGTGAATTGTTTGTTAGCCTCATGTGGGCAGAGGCATTTTACCTCGAGCCAAAGACAGATTCTGTCTTGTTAGAAAGTTGGCCTGGGCCTGTTTAGTGCTGTGGCAAAGTAGACCAAATGCAAGGGCTACAAACCCCCAATGATCTGCTCACAAGTTGAAGTCCTTGTAAAAGGCCTTCTGCATTGGCAAGTGTAATTCATGTTTCAAAGATGTTAATGATCTTCATGGCTAAAGCATGTGTATAACTGAAAAACTCATCACTCCAGGATTTCTGGAGAAAAATGATGAATTAACTCAGATATGTGTGAAAGAAAGAAGAAGAAGCCTTATGAGTTTCTCACAAAAATTCAAGTGTTCCTACAGGAGATTAGTTTGTAAATTTAGTTTAAAAATGCCAATTTGTACTAGATAATATAGTGTGCTTTGGGTAGCTAAGGCTTAAGCCAAATCACCTGATAGTTGATCCACTGTGCTTGCAGTATTTACCGATTGGCAGAGGGCTATGGTAGAAACTGTAGCTTCAGGGTTGAAGGCAGCACTGGAAGCCATGTTCCCAGAATCTCATTTCCTCTCTGCTGCACACCTGGGTACGTCCCCAAGACAGCTGTTACAGTCGGCAGACCTGCTGAGAACAATTGAAACTTTCTCCAAAATTATTAGCATTGTTTACAACAATAAGAATGGAACCAGAATACAGTGCCTGAGATGAAGGTGAAATTCTTGTCCTTTGGATAAATGTGTAAATTTATAGAATCTTGATTCAAACTATAATTAGTGGTTAGGATGCAAGGCCACATATAGCTACTCAGACATGCAGGCATCAGGATGGGTAGATTCTTGAAGACCCATCGGACATTCTTTCTGGCTGTTACAATCACCTTCCCTCCTCACATGGCGAATCAGCCACTCAGGCACCCAAACAGAGTTATCTTTGTCTTGTGAAAAGACACAAAATGACTCTCAGGCCCATACTAGAACTGAGTTGGGGTCCACTCCATTTTCCTTTAGTTACATTCTTCCAGATAACTAAGCCATAGTCAGATGACCGAGGGTGCTAATGCCAGTCGGCTGCAGATCGAGCAGCACCATGAATAGTTAAAAAATTTAAAATATAAAGGACCAAAGAAATGTTATTATGAGGATACCCTGTAAAACCCCCCTTTTTTTTTTTTTTTTGTTTTATGAAGACAGGCTTTAATTGAGCGATGCATACGCTCTACCATGGCCTGACCCTGAGGGATGCCTGTCTTATGTGTGATTAAATTTTTTTTTTCAAAAAAAGGTTTAAAACCATGACGAGTATAAGCTGGTCCATTATCAGTTTTTAATTGTCTGGGCATTTCCATATAAGCAATGGATGTAAGCAATGGCTCTTAACATCCTTAAGCCTTTCTCCAGTATGAGTAGAGGCAAATATGGGTTGAGAATGGATATCCACAGATACATGTACAAATTGTAGTTGGCCAAAGGAAGGAACATGAGTAACATCCATCTGCCAGATATCATTAGGCCTGACACCACTGGGGTTAACTCCAAGATGAGGAACAGGTAAGAACTCTGCACATAAGGGACTATCCATACTGGGTTATCAGATTTCCAGATACTAAGAATGGGAACAGGCTCACAGCTATAGACCCTGGGGAAAATTTTCCAGCCTAGAGTTATTTCCAGCTCTTATAATAATAAAATTTTTACATAAAACAGTCTGAGGTTCACCTTGGAGTTATTCACCCAGTTTTCTTCCTTGTACATAACCTTGGTCAGCCAGCATATTTTTCACAAGTTCAAACTGCCTGTGAATCTAGGAATCAGATGGGTAATATGGTGAGACAGCCAGATTTTGAATCTGGGCTATGCAAAATAGAAAGACTCTTTCAAATACAAATTAGAAAACATAATGAGGGTAAGAGGCTAAGTGAAACACATTTACCCCCTCCCACCCAACACTTAGGAGGTAGAGGCAGGATTATCAGTCCTGCAATTTTCTCTTTTACAAATAGAGAGCGCAAGATGAGTGATCATTATAAGAAATCTTGCATATAGAAGGAAAACATCCACAGAGAGGCACAAATATTGCAAAAAACAAACAAACAAACAAACAAACAAATCATAACCGTATCATTTTTGATACCGATAGTTAGTCACTAGAATTTAGCAAACAGTAACCTACATACTTTGAAAAAATAAAAATATTTCAAATTGGTGAGTATTTTCTGACTGAAAAAGTAAAGCTACAAGGGCATTTTTAAACAAGAAAGGCATATGTAAGAAACATATACATTCACATAGAGGAAAATCCTTTAAAAGGTTGAAGAAAAAATGAAACACTAACAATGACATGCGTATGAATATTATCAAAATGTTCTACAAGTTCACCTTACAACTGGGTAGTGGAGTACCACTAATCATGATCCAGCAATCCCAGCTACAACCGGGAATGAGACAGTTAAGTTGGCTACTATATGCCCAGGAGTTCCAGACCAGCCATGGCATCAACACAACATCCATAGGGTTTCTCTCCAGTATGTGTTTTATGATGAGAGTGGAGAGTGCCGTCATGTGAAAATGCCCTACCACATTGATTACATACATAGGGTTTTTCTCCGGTATGTGTTCTTATATGTCTTTTAAGATGACCATTACTTGCAAATGCTTTACCACATTGATTACATTCATAGAGTTTCTCTCCAGTATGTGTTCTATGATGAGATTGTAGCTTACTGACTTGTGAAAATGCCCTACCATATTGGTTACAGACATAGGGTTTCTCTCCAATATGTGTTCTTTTATAACATACCCCATGACTGTATTGTGAAAAACATTTACCACATTGATTATAGCCTTGTGTTTTCCCTCCAGTATGTGTTCTAATATGTCTTTTAAGCATAGTATGTCTTACAAACATTTTACCACATTGACTACATTCATAGGTGTTTTTTATCATGTGTGCTCTTTCACTGAGAAGAAAATGGTGACATACAAAGACTTCACCATACTGTAGACTTCTATATGGTTTCTCTCCAGTATGAATTTTTTCAAGCCATTGAAGATACCTGTAACCCACAAAGTTTTTCACACATTCATTGTGTATATTCACAGGATTCGCTCTCTTATGGCTTCTTTCATTTCTGCAAAGATAATTAGCATATGTAAAACTTTACCACATGCATGATACTAAAGAAAGTTATACATGTATTAAATAAAGTTATAATTTGGCCTAATTGTAAACAAGAATCAGATCTTGAGTTTTACATTCATAATGCTTCTCTCATGTGGTATTGTTTTGTTTTCATTGAAGATACCTGTGATTCAGAGTAAGAGCCTTTCTTTCATGGCCTTCAATTATGGCATCTATTTACATAAAATCTCCAACATAATTGAAAAAAACTGAAAGAACTCAGAGCTTTGCCATATTTATTCCATTTATCAGTTTTTCCTTCATATAAATCATACTACATTGGCTAAATGTACCAGTACAAATGGAAGCATTCAAACATTCCAATGGTCATATGGATTTACTACAGTGTAAGTTGATGGTATCTTTCAGATGACTTAGGAATACTGATAAATTTTAAAGTTGTTTCACACTCAACAAATATCCTCAAAGTGGGGACTATTAATACCTTTCATTTCTTCTAACTGTCATAAGAGAGAGAGGTACATTGCTTCTTTCCACATTCTAAATTCACATGGCTTGTATTTAGAGTAACCTAAATTCTTTTTTTTCCCCTACATTTTCTAATACAGAATATCTCTGTGTAAACCCGGCTATTGTGGAACTCACTTTGTAGACCGGAGTGATCACAAACTTAAGGGATCCACCTTGCTCTTGATCATGAATGCTGGAATTAAAGGTATGGGCCACAACTACTTGACTCTACATATGATATGCTTATGATATGCTTAAGAAAACAAATAAAAGGCTTCCATATAGCATTCCCTCTTTGACTTTCTTTAAGTCAACTTTAAGGTTTCTACATAACAACCTTCTTGACACTCATAAAATGACCCTTCCAATATCCATAGCAAAGTCACAAATAGATAAGTAATGCCTTCTTAACTATAGACTTTTTTGTTAGAAGGTCTTGGACATATACTTATCACTTATGCAACATGTATACTGTTTAAAATATTTAAAATATCTGAATTGTATGAAAATAAACACATTGGCATATCTACAGAATAGATATCTGGGTGCTATAATTCAAAGGGTGGTATCTGTTCAGACATAGTTTCCCTTTCATTTTACACCAATGCCTTGCAAACACAGACAAGCTACCTTTCACTGAGGTACAGGGGTTTGTGAGAAAATGACAATCATCACTGTACTTTAAGCTACACTTATTTTCACTGTTGCTCTTCTTAATCTTTTTAATTTTTTAAGTGTGACTCTTCAATAAAATTTCCAGGATACATTAAAATATCTTCAGAGTCAAATTTGCATAAATTTGCACATGAAAATTTACCTTCTCTGTCTTCTATCAGTTTGACAATGATCCTTCGTATTATGGTTATCCCAAATGTAGCCTGAAATAATAGAAAATATATGATGTATTCTTGCAAATTGTACAAAATTTAAGTAATAACTTCAATGAACCTTAGAACCATGCCTCACTCACCCAATTTTCCTTTTTCTTAATCAAAATTACAGAACAGTATCAACAATCAAGAAATATTTGGTCCCTTATTTTAAAATATGAAGGAAAATTCAGTCTTACCTGTAGCAGTGAGGTTCCTGTAGGTGACTAGCATCACATTTGTGTAGAGACACTTCTGAGAAGGATTTAGTAAAGCCCACTCTTCCTCATTGAAGTGGATGTGCACATCGTCATAGGTCACTGCATCCTAAAATAACACGTACATGTGGGATAATGAAGTATAAGACTCACATTGTAAATGTAAACTTCTTTGACAATATAGTCATATAATCCTTGGTGCTTCTCTCACTTATTTTATACATGTACATTATAATGCATTAACCTAGGCACTTTAGAAGTAAACTGAATAAGAGGACCGCATGCACCATTTCTTTGGCCGTTTAAGTAGCATATACCCTGAGAAAGAAATCCCAATAAACAGACATAAAGGGAGAGGCAAGCTACCAGAACAACACTACTGAGAACACATCAGAAATAAATTGTACGATAGGGAGAGTCTATCATACAAATAAACCAGGTCCTAGAACCAACTTCTGTGTTTGTTAGGTTTTCATTGCTGTGTAAAGACACAGCAGGGTCAGGGCAACACTTACAAGGAAAATATTTAATTGAAGAGCCACACTTAAAATTTCAGAGGTTCTGTTATAGCAGGGGACATGTCAGCATGGAGGCTGCTGCAGTCCTCGAGGTTAGAGTCCTTACAGCATGACTCAGAGGCAACAGGGCATTGTCTGACACACTGTGCATCATTCTGAGAATAAGAAACATAAATGCCTGACCCTACAGTGATGTGCTTCCTCTAACAGGGTAAAGCCCTTTCCAACAAAGCCACACCATATCTACTATAACTAGTGGGAAGTATGGACTGACAGCTGGGGCACCGTCAAGGCAATAAACTGGACCCTTTGAATGTGGTTGACACTTAGGTGACTAGATCTGTTAGATGGCCCCTGGCAGTGAAACCATGACCCATCCCAGTTGCTTGAACAGTGTTTTTCGAGCCCAAACCCCATAGTGGGATATCTTTCTCAGTCAAGATAGAAAATAGAGAGGCTTGGTCCTTCCAAAGCTTTGTATGACAGACTTTGTTGACTCCAGAATGAGGACCTTACCCTCTCTGACTACTCAAAGTTGAAGGGAAGGGCGAGTGGTTGGAGAAGAAGACTGGGAAGGAGGGATTGGTATGTGAAATGAAAACAAATTTAAAAAAAATTAAAATAGAAACAAATTTTATGAGAATCATCCACAAAAAGAGGCTGGTTTTGCTCTCATTGTTGCTTTGTAAGGATGGAAAAACTTAGCCTAATATTTCCTAGACTCTGCCCCGTAGCACTGAGAAGGCAAAATGTCATTCTTGACTGTTTACAACAAGGTGGTTTACCAACAGCATATGTGAGTGAATGAGAACAGGAAATGGACCTCGTCACACTACCCAGAAGCCCTAGTGAAAGCAGATTTCCTGGGCTAACTGCAGGCTTGGATAGTTCAAATTGATTGGTCTGCAATGGATGCTATGAGATGATTGGTTTGTGATGTGCGGGCTTTGTTGTAACCCTATAAAAGCTGTATGAACCCTGTACCCAGGATTCCTACTCCTCTACCCCACATGGAGTATGGCTGTGGACCCCAGTGCACTGGAATATAAAAGACCTCATGCTTTTTCATCAAGACCACTTCTCATGAGTGATTTGGGGGTCACCTTTCCTGAGTCGGGGTGTGAGGGTCCACTCCCTCAGCGGGTCTTTCAGTTTCAGTAACAAGGATTTTGAAAACAAATTCTTTCCCAGTTTTTATATATTCAGAATGTGTGTGAAAGATGTTTCCCATGTGTAATTATTACATACCATAGTAGAGATTGTCAGATACCCTGCATCTGGAGGTGACGTTGTATTGAGCCTAGAATTTTGGGTTTTGGGATCTGACTCAGGTCATCCCCAAGTAGAATATGTGCTGAGGAAAACAGTAAATGTGATTTCCAGATTGAAAACAACAAGAATAAAACAGAGTACATAAATAAAAATTAAACAATAATCATTGAGAACATGATGCATTAGTATGCATATTCTGTATAAGATAAATTTGCAACATGACTCAAATACAGTGCAAACTAAATTTCTAACAACCTATAAAATGATAATTGATTACAAAGATTCATGCAAATCGGAACCAGTTAGAATCCCAATAGAATTATGAAAAACATAGTACATATGTTGATACAGCATGGCTTCTACATCTATAACAACCATGCAGTGATTGAGAGGTGTACAATATTAGGGAAAGAACAAAGGGGAGGAAGAGAACAAAAAATAAGGGGTAAATACCATCAACTTTAAAAAAAAAAAATAAATACATAAAAACAAGAGAAATTCATCCATGGAACCTGAGATCTTGTGTAATGTTATCCAGCTACCAATGACTCTATGTGTTCAGAACTTATATACACAGACTCTAACAAAATTAATGCAAAAGTTCACCTAAACTGTTCTGCTTCTGACCCTGAAGCGACTGATATTTGTTTCAAAGAGAGACACCCCATAGTCTAGATTTCTCTATGCAAATGGGGGTAATATTCTGCCATCATTCATATAATTATATTTTAATGAACAATGTTATAAATTAATGAGTTCTGTTTATTAAACATATCCCTATAAATAATTGGTATCCAGAAAAAAAAAGTTTAAGAATCTTGGTCCCAAAAAACCCACAGAGGGCATACAATCAGGTAGTTTAAGAAGGGGTAATCAAGAGGACATAAGGACATTGCCACAGACTTAAGAAATAAAGAAATATGTTTGTATGGACAAATTGCGTTCATTTCTGGTTAATGATCAAAGAGGAAAGAACCTACAACAGATGGTTATTTTTGTTGTTATTGTTTTTTTTTTTGTTTGTTTTGTTTTGTTTTTTGTTGTTGTTTTTTTAAAGACAGAGTTTATCTGTGCAATAAATAGCCTTAGTTGTTTTAGGAACATCTCTGTAGACCCTGCTGGCCTTGGTCTTATATAGCTCTACTTTCCTGTGTTTCCTGAGTGCTGGGATTACAGGCGTGAAAAACCACAATCTCACTCCTAAAACATTTTGCATTCCACATATGTTGCCTTCTTTAAGTTCTTTCAATGTCTGACCCCAGCTTATTCTTTGAGGAATTTAAATAGTGACAGGATACTGCAAGTTAGGCCAGTAAGTCATTATAAGCTTTCAACAGAAAAGATAGCACCACAATTATTTCATAGTACAGGAGTTACTTTGAATAGCAGATCTGGAGGAAGAAATGTCAGAAGATAAGAAAAGTAGGGAAGGCAGAACAAAGAAAAGATTAAAGCTGGGACAGAGAGTAATTGCTTAAGCCATGTGTTATTCTAAGTAAGCTTCTCATGAGGAATACCTTCTTGTATACTACGTCTATTGGGAAATGGAAGGAAACGATAGACTTCTAAGAAGTCAGCAGGAATTACCATTTGATGTGACAACCTTAGGAGAAGGCTACTCAAGCAGTGGAGTACAGGGGGGAAACAGGCAATCCCATTAACATTACTGACTAAGGCCACAGTGTCTATGGGCCTAATAAGCATAGCTCCATGTGGTTACAATTAGAGCACACCAAGGATTTTTCAAACATTTTCTCTCAGACTGTACATCCAAAACCACAAAAAATATCAGCCCTGTTACATAGTCCACAATAGTTCACCCAGACCTGTTTTGGCTGAATACTTTAACTACAGCAATTTGTATTCATGATAAGGTCTCTCCTCTATCCAGATTCTTGATAGCCCTCATCTGGTGATTCCAAGAAACTGCCCACCAGGAAAATTATGGATTATGTAGGAATGATTAACTGATTCCACATTGCTCACCTCAACTATCATTGAAGGAGGACATCTCAGCTTATATCCTTCCTCTCCCTTTCTGCACTGTGACTCCACTAGTATCCAAGTGGGTCATGAACTCAATCCTTGCACAAATCCCTCTTCATATATAAGTCCCCACACTAATCAGAGATCTTGGGAGTTCACTCAATTTCTGGTCTATTTTCCTTCTCACTGACCAGTCAAGTGCCAGGCAGGAAGAAAGTGTAGGCGTTTCTTCCCAGCACTGTATGTGAGACGCATGATTGGGAGTTCAAAACAATTCTCAATTATACAGCATAAGACAACCCAAAGTTACAAAAGACTTTGATCTACTCGGAAATCAATAATAAACATTACTTGAGAAAAGGAATGGAATAAGTAAAATCTAAGAAACATAGGAGAGCAGCAACACAGAGATACAAGCAGTAATGTGTTTAAAGAATACATGTAAAAAGATGCCAATAGCCGGGTGGTGGTGGCACATGCATTTAACGCTAGTGCTTAGGAGGCAGATGGAAGCCTATCTCTGTGAGTTCAAGACAAGCCTGGTATACAAGATATAGTTGTGGGACAAGCGGCAGAGTCACAAAAAAATGGGGTCTCAAAAAATAAATAAATAAAAATTAAAACTAAAAAAGCTAGAAAAACAGACACCATCCTTGGCTAGAGGCCTCACTTAAAAATTGCGAGGCCACGGCTAGTTCCACGTATCAATGCCACCATCCTGAGTCCATGGAGCTGGTTGCTTGCCCCCCAACGCTGGGTCTCTGCTACAGAGGATTCAGAAGGAGACTGCCAGGCCCTGGCTAGATCCGCCTATCCATGCAGGAACATCTTGAAACACTGTGTACCAGGATCTATAACCCCCATTGCCAGGATTCTGCTAGAGGTGAGTCCCGGAAAAATTTGCATGAAATTCCCCCCACAACCTAACCTGGAAAATCCCTGGACTGGCTCCAGATCATGCTCTGCCTGTGGCATGTCCACAGCTCAAAAACTCATAGGAAATAGATAATCTAAGTTCAACAGAATTGAAGGGAAAAGCAGGGAAAATATATACACAAACCACTGCCAACATCAAATCATAAACAAAAACCATTAATCAAAAATGTCCTTTACTTTCCCTCAATGTTAATGGTATTATCTCACTAATAAATAGAGAAAGGCTAACAGAATTAATATGGAAACAGGATCCATCCTTCTGCTGCACACAAGAAACACATCTAAGCTTCAAAGATAGACATTACTCAGGGTAAAGGGCTTGGAAAAGATCTTCCAATCAACTTGACCCAAGAAGCAAGCAGGTTTGGCTATCATAATACCTAACAAGTTAGACTTCAAACCAAAATCAATTAAAAGAGATGAAAACAGTCATTTTGTATCCATCACAGGAGAAATCCTAAGCACAAAACTTCAATTCTGAATCTCTAAGCCCCAAATACAAATACACACACATTCGTAAAAGAAATGGTACTAAAACTCAAACCTCACATAAAACTACACACACTTAGAGTGGGAGACTTCAACACCCCACTCTCACCACTACACAGGAACGCCAGTCAGAAACTTTACAAAAAAAACAAAAGAAATAACAGAAGTTATGTTTCAATTTGGTTTCACAGACATCTATTGAACGTTCCATCCAAACCAAAAAATATATAAATTCTTCTCTACTCCACATGGAACATTCTCTGAAATTGACCATATATGAGGCAACATAAAAATCCTCATCCGATACAAAAACATTTGGATATTACCCTGTATCTTATCAGACTACCATGATTTATAATTGGAATTCAATAAAAACAACAACAAATCACAGAAATCCTACAAACTCATGAAAACTGAATAATGCTCAATTTCATCATATTTGGGTCTAAGATGAAATAAAGAAATTAAGGAATTCCTAAAATTCAATGAGGTTGTGGATACACATACATGAATTAATGGGACACCTTGAAAGCACTGCTATGAGGGAAGTTGATTGCATTAAGTGCCCATATGAAGTAAACAGATGAGAGACACATTAGAGAATTAACAACACAATTGAAAACCTTAGGAAACAAATGAAGCAAACTCAACCAACAGGAGTAGGCCCCATTATCAATTTTTGGGCTGAAAATAATAAAGTAGAAAACAGGAAAACATTACAAAATAAATAATTGCAATAAAGAGTTGTTTTTTTTTTTTTTCAAAAAATTAACAAGTTAGACAAACCTTTATCCAAACTAAACAAAAAGCACAGAGAGAACATGGAAATTAACAAAATCAGAAACAAAAAGGTGTACAGAACAATAGACACTGAGGAAATCCAGGCAATTTTCAGGTCATATTTTGGAAACATATACTCCACAAAATTTGAAAATTCAAAGGATATGGACAACTTTCTGGACAACTCTTACTTTACAAAATTAAATCAAGAAGAGACAAGCAACTTATATTGACCTATAACAACTAACAAAGTAGGAACAATCATACAAAGCCTTCCAACATAAAAAAAAAAAAAAATCCCAGAGCCAGATGTCTTTTTCAGTGAAGAATTTTACCGAAAATTCATGGAAGAGCTAATATTAATACTCTTGAAACTGTTCCACATAATAGAAAAAGAAGTTTCATTACCAAACACATTTTTTAGGTTACAATCACCTTAATACCCATTAACACAAAGACACAACTTAGAGAAAATTACAGACCAATATCCCTCCTGCACATTGATGCAAAAATGCTCAAGAAAATACGGGAAAACCGAATCCAAGAATATATCAGAAAAATTATCTACCATGATCAAGTAGGCTTCATCCTTGGGCTGCAGGGATGACTTCCCATATGAAAATATATCAAATATACCACTATATAAACAAACTAAAAATGAAAAATCATATGATCATCTCCCTAGATGTAGAAAAAACCCTTGACAACACTCAACAACCTTTCATGTTAAAGGTCTTAGAGAGATCAGAGAAAACAGGAATTTATATTTATATAAACATAATAAAAGCAATTTGTAGTGAACACAGAGCAAATATCAAGCTGAATGTAGAGAAGCTTAAGGTGATTCCTCTAAATTCACGACAAAGCCTAGGCTGCCCTTTGTCTCCACATCTCTTCATTATTGTATTTCAAATGCTAGCTAAAGAAATAAGACAAAAAAAGGATATCAAGAGTATTTAAATTGAGAGGAAGAATTCAATCTTTCTCTATTTTCAGAAGATATGATAGTTTAAATAAGCAACCAAAAAACTCTACCATGGTACTCCTACAGCTGAAAAACACATTCAGCAATTTATCAGCATACAATATAAACAAAAAAAAAAAAAAAAAAAAAAAAGATCATAGCCATTCTATATTCAGACAAAAAAGGAGCTGATAAAGAAATCAGAGAAACACTGATTTCACCAAACTCAACGTGGGCGCTGAGTCTCGTGTTTGTGTTTCTTAGGCATTAGTTGCACAGCAAAAGAACAACATTGGTGCTGAAACCCAGGCAGGCTCTCCTTGAGGGTCACTGGCAGCTATCTGCTGGTGGGCGGCCTGCCAGAGACACTTTCCGATACCAGTAGTCTGCCTCCACCCCTCCACCCCCCATTTGCTGGAAATACCACCCCATGCAGGCTTCAATTAGGTAAGGTAACCTTTTAAATTTTAACCCATTTCCTTAAGGTCTGATACATTCCTCACGGGTAGAAGACATACCACCTAGGGTGGTATATCTGCTCTGCTCTCGAACTGCTGAGTCCTTCAGGCTTCTATTGGCCCTGGCAACGTTTTCAGGCTGACCAGCTTCAAATAACACTCTGCCATTCTCGCTTATGGTGTGGCCACGCTCTTGGGCTGGCGAGTTCCAAGACTACCTGGTCAAGTTCCTCTCTACCCATGGGGAATAAACTGACTAAGGAAATATCCCCCACCACTCCAATGGGATGCCTGATAGAAAATTTAAAACCCTTTCACTTAATGCCACTTGTTAAGGCACCCAGACTTCTTTACCTTTGTACTAAAAAGAGGCCTAGATATCCCCTAGAAAATTCAAATTGGCCGCATAACGGCTCTCTAGATCCCGATATTTTACAAGATCTTTCAAATTACTGCCAGTGCACAGGTAGATGGAATGAGTTTTTTCTATCTCTCTATTAAACAATCTCTTACCCTAAACTTGGTTCTGTTCTCTTCCCACTACACTAAAACTCTCCTGCCTGCCGCAGCTGCAGCCTGTCTCAGGGCAGTGGGCTGGGCTGAGGCAGCATCTACTCAAGACAAAATTGAATCTCAAAACTTTATGATTTCTGCCAGCTTTTGGGGATATGTTTATGGCAGCTGCCATTTTCACAATGTGGCCGAGCCTCACCCCCCCATGGTTTTCCCTCTGCTACACCAGCCACCTAGGCACAGGGAGTCTAGCCAGCTTCTGCCACCACAGAACCTGTAATTCATTTACCTTTTGCTTTTATTCTTTTATTTGCTTTATTCTTTATTCTTTGTCTCTAATTTATTTTTTCACTATGTCATACATAGCTTCACATTCTAGTATCGTGGTAAATAAGGATCAGGATAAACAAATAGGCCGAATAGATGTTTATGCAGGGAGAAATAACTTACAACCTAGACAGATGAACACCAGGAAATTCAACCCGAACCTCTCCTGTCCGAGTCACGCCAGAAAGAGAGCGCCTTTCCTGGCCCCCTCCGACCTCCTTCCACAGGTCACTTCTGCCCATGGCTCCACCCCCAATGGGTGTGGTCAGTGCCAGAGAAGGACTATCTCACTACATTCTAGTCCTTCTCAATTTTACACAGTCCTGTTTAATATATCTGTACATTTAACTTAAATTTAACTTTATGCAAATGTAAGATAACTTCATGCAACTTAAATTCAACTGTACTAAGTCTCAAATATTTCTAAATTGTTATGTGCCTTTTAATGTTGGTAAATATTTAAGGTTATAAATGTCTATTTCAAGTTAACAAAATATTTATGCTACCCACTCTTTCCTGTGAGCTGTTTATTAAGGTTAAGCCTCTATTATCAAAGGGAGTTTTTCTCTACCTCTTTGTCCTCTATGGTTATAAGTCTAACCTACTAAACTAAAACCAGTTACAGACAGGCTGCAGGGCCCTGAGTAAAACATCCCTAAACAGCCTCTCAGCTTGGATCCAGTTTTCAAAACAGATTAATTACAGGGATATTTTGTATACTAAGGTATGCTAAACAGTCAAACAGCCCTCAAATGCTCAGAGATCTAGAAAATATGGCATTTAAAATGTTTCATTAAAAAGCTTTTATAAAGGAGACACAGGCCAGGTGCTGGCACCACCCACTTCCTCCAAGATGACTGATGGACACTGAAAGAAGCTCCACCCACAAAATGGCAACACTAGCCACTGAGAAATCCTGCCTTTCATTTCATCCCTCAAAAACTATACGCCTACATACTCTGGTCTGTGTTCAAACACATGACAGATTAAAACATGCTGGGAAATAACAAAATCACTCCCCTTACCACAGTCATGTACTTTTTTCATAATGGTGACTTTAGCACCTGGTTGTTGACCCTGAATCCTCCTGCAGTGTAAAGAATTTTCCTTATTCTGCACTGAAGGCAGAAGCAATGCTCCACTTGCAAATGCTTTTCCTGTGACTGCACTGGATAGTTGGCCACCTGACTCTAATGGAAAATTTAAATCTCTTAGGTGTTACAGTAATTTAAGAAATTTGAAGGTATAGTACAGAAGACAGCAAGGCCATTGTTTGGAGAGCAACAGACTGCAACCAATGCCACTTGCATCAACATAAGGGATTGTCTCATAAACATTATTCTAACAGGATGCAAAAGCATCTGTTGTAGCATTAATATGCCTTCTCAGGGAGAAATCACTTTGCCCACAGAGGAGATCCATAAAGACAAATATTTCTAACATAACATGTATCTATCCCTGGAAAATACTCAGAGAGGAGCCAGCCTAGACATAGTTTGCTTTTCATATATGCTACCCTTCTTAAATGGCTTTTGGTTCAAGCTCCATTTTACACAGTGAACAATTTCAGTAGAGACTGAAGACAGCATGTCTAGATACTTAGGGAGATGGGGAGGATCACACAGCAAATGGGTTCCCAGTACTGTTGCTAAAGGCCACCAAATACCTGTAACTGAAGTACCTGTTCCACATATAGGATCCTGACATGAAGGTGATAGGGAATGAGATAGATAGGAAACGTAGAAGGTAGAAAAGATTTTTTTTAAAAAAGCTGGGACAGGGAAATGTGTCCCATGAAAAGTTTCTTAAGGAGAATAGACTCTTGTATACTATTTCCACAGAGGAAATGGAAGGAAAGGGGACACTTATGTGAAGTCAGTAGAAACCCATTCAATGGGACAAATTCAGGAGAACACCACTAAAACAATGCAGTGCTAGGGAATACAGAATATCTCATGAACATTGCTGACTAAGCACACAGTGGCCTTGGGACTGAGAACCATAGCTCTATGTAGTTTACATCTACATATCTGAAGCAACCTGTCCACAAAGGCTTTGCTTCATACAACTACCAGCTCTCCCATGCAAATATCTGTTTTTTGACGAGGTTCTGTGTTTTATTGTCAATACACCAGGCCCTTAGGAAAATCTTTCAAGGCCTAGGACCCTGTTTGTTCCTACTCTTCTAAGAATGTTTCTCATCCCTGCATGAGGACCTAAGTAAAACTTTGCTTTATCAGCCCACTCATACATCATTGGTTTACTTTTTAAAATCTGGTGTCCTATTGCCACAGTGGTAGAACTATGCTTTTCTGGAGAAGAAAACTGCAACTATATGATATAATAAAATTTAAAGTTGCTTATGACACTGTAATATCTCTCTGAGCAGCTTGTAATGGGGCAGTTCTATGATAAGTGTATGGGACTAGATGCTTTTGAAACACAGGAGTAGCTTCTGTGTAATGGTTTGGAGTCAAATGTCTCGAAAATCATGGAGAACAAATGTGTATCTAGCATTCAACATTCTAACGGGACTGGTCAGCATACACTTATCTTTGTGTGTTTTAGAGGCAATGCTACCTCAGTTAAATACTACTTTATGAGATATAATATCTCAAAAGCCTTTGTAAATCGTTACTGTTACAAATTCTACTCTTGTAGATCACTGCGCAATAGTGCGGTGCTACCCTTACATGAGATGCCTTTTACAACCTGCAGAAAATTAACAATACATGGATCTTACACATAAAATTAAAATGCAAATGGATGAACTCATAAAAGATACTTAACTAAAAGGCCTCTGGAAGTTTGTTGCCTTGCTTTCAGTGGGTGCACCTGAAGTATGTAGAAGTTGACTTAACAAATGTTTCCATACACACCTCCCAGCTCACAGTACTCAAAGCACATACAGCCCACAGAATAGTTATTTGGTGGACTCCCTCTAGCTTCTGGTTTTTTCAAGGACTATATGAGAACTCAGGGGACAGGTTGTCTCCTTGCAGCTTCCCAACCAGATCCAGGGAATATCCACCACACTGGATCCATCACCTCACTATCTCCCACTACCGATCTGAGGGCAGCAGCCCCTCACTCACCATGCTGTGGTTTTCCAGTTTCCCCTTCCTCAAAGCACATCACTCAAAACCACTGGCTGCAGTTTCTCTTCAAATCGAGACCAGAAGGGCCCTACAATTCTTTTGACAGGCAGGTCACAAAGTGGCCTGATTAGCTATTAAGGCCTGAGTGAAAAAAGCACCTCCCAGGTGGTTGCAGAGTGCTTAAGGACAAATTGCAATGGTTACTGAATGCCTTCTACCACAAAGACTTTTCTATATCAGCAGTGATGTGAATTTCTATAGCAGTTTCCTATTGCTGACCCGTTTTATCATTCTGTAGTACACAGGCATTTACCTTTCTTCCTTCTAGACACAGTGTTGCTAGCTAAATATACTTACTTAAATGGATTCAGTGATTCTTGGTGAAAAAGTTGCAAGGGAGCTCCAAATATTTGTTACCTACCATAAAGAGATTTAGGAATGCAAAATGTGTTATTTGTTATTTGGTTAAACACTGAGTTAAGTTGAACTAAATTTGCTTTTTACCTGTTTGTCACAGGAACTCCAGATAATCAGGAAAGAAAAGCAGGGGCCATATCTCAAAAAAGATAAATGATCTTTCTCGTGGCAGGATGCTGGATGATGGCTCCATGAATGTAGAATTTTATCCCTGAAATTCAGAGCAAACACTTGGCAAAGGCATCATAATGAGAAAAGTAGTCTTCATGGAAAATTGAATATTTACAGAGGAATACATCTTCAGTAAGCATATAAAAAAATAAAACCAAACAAATGCCAACTGCAGTAAGCAAGGTTCTCTGTATGAAAAGGAATGTAGGATGAATCTCTCCATATATGGAGAAAGTGGATTTATTAAGATATCTCACAAGCTGTGATATATTTAGTCCAACAATGGTTGCCTACCAATGGGAATCTGAAGAGTACAGTACAGCAGTTTTTTAGTTTATAAGGATGGATGTGTCAGCTGGTCATTGTACATCAAAATTCCAAAAAAGTAGGCTCTAATGGTAGTAAAGGAATAAACTTGGTACCCAGAGCTAGGGTAAGTAGCCAAAGAGGGAAAGCTTCCTCCTTCAATACCATTTATACATGTAGGCTACCACCAGAAGGTTGATCTGATTTTTCCTTTATGTGACTTTGTTCTGTTTTTTTTTTTTTGTTTTTGTTTTCAAAACAGGGTTTATCTCTGCAGGACTTAAACTCATTCTGTGGATTTGGCTGGCCTCAACCTAAGCAAAATCAGGTAGACCTCATCATCTGTTTGCATACAAGGCTTCTGTATGGCTTTGGCAGCCCTGGAATATATTCTGCCAGTCTGAAGTTTCTCAACTCCTACATGGGAATCCATTCCAACTTGTCATGAGTTCAAAGTGCTCCAATAACTCCTATTTTCCTTAAAACATTATCTTTCCTGCTACAGGACACCTGTGCCTTGATGATGAATGTCTCCTATCTAAATAGCAATGATTTGGGAGTAGACAGGTTAACCACCCTGAAGTAAGGGAGGAAGTGCAGCAATTGGGTGCCTGAAGGCACATAGTATGTGCAATTATGGAGTGCCTGTAGCATTAGTGGAAGCAATTTCTGTTTTCCCTATATACATAGTAACAGATGTCCCCTTCCATTGCTGCACCTTTGTTTGACTACTTTAGTTTGGTGTATGAATAAAATGGAGCTTTCAGTATTGACTGAATCTGCCTGCCTGACATCATATTATGTCTCTGTCTTCCTTTCATCAATGATAGCTTGTCTTCCAATTGTCCACACTCAGTGACTGAGGAATTGACATGGGACTGAGCTGCTGTTTCTGATTACAGGCCTACAAACTCCAGTCCACAACACTTTGTTCCACACATCCTGGAGAATTGAATTTGATCTGCAACTTAAAAATGCTGGAACTCACTCAGGCAGCATGAGCAACCCCGTGGCATATGCCATTTTTCCACAACATAGCTTATTGTGCTGTGGATGTGAATATAAGTAATTATTACTTCAAATTCCATGCTTCTTCGTGTTCTCACTATTTGCCCATGGGTGCTTCAACTTGAAGTACTGCCTTCAAAATGGATTATGCAAAGATGCTATAAAATTCCATGGCAAAGACATTTTTACCAGAAAAAGAAACAGAACAAATCCTGTTGTATGTGTGTGTCTGTAAATTGATTACCAGTTTTTAGACAATGATATTTGTTTGGAGATCATAAGTCAACTTTGTTGGGTCCACTTTTGGCCTACCACCTTGGCAACTATAGACTCATAAAATTCTCATTTTCCAGGGAATCACATTGTAGAAAAAGTCTTGAGTCTTGAAAATGTCTCTATGAAAGAAACATTGATTTCTTATATGACCACCTTATAGCAGAAACAGGAAACGAGTATATGGGAGTGCTTTATAGATGGGAATAATTCCATATTTAGCTTTCTAATATTGTTTTGCATATATTTGCATTCTTTGTCTATTATGACCCTTGATATAGATTATTTACTGTTTTTTGTTTTCATAAGTGTTCAAACTGAATATATATGCTTTAAATTTTCATTAATTTTACTTTTGTATTTATTCTGTTCTTTTTTAAGAATAGTATTACTGTGACATCCTGTCTTAAATAGAATTCACATTATATATTAGTCTGTTCTAGAACATGAGAGATATCTGTTAACCTTGAATCCAGAGTGCTGGTATTGTAGTTTGGCTTGTCAACAGAAGTTAGTTAATTAGCTTGACTCACTTAAGATGAATGACTGAGCCTGGTTGTTAGTTCAGCCAGACAACAGACTCTGGTACTAAACTCCAGTAAGAGAAGATGGTGCCCATCAAATGCAGGTTTTCTGCCTCAAAGTCCATTGTCTTTTCAAATATCGGAAATATTATTTTCCCTTATCATTTACTCTTGTAAAACTCACTGAATGTCTTGGAATTTTTCTGTCTATTACTAGTAATGGAGACAGCCAGGTTCACAGATGTAAGAGGTTTTCTATATAGTTAAGTGTAATTCTTCATGTTATTCATCCCATCATTCTAATGTATCACTAAGTAAACTTGAAGCCATGAATCCAGGCATGGTGGCAGAAGCCTTTAGTAATGGTTCTTAGAGAGCAGAGGTAGGAATTTCAGGATTTCCTAGTCACCAAAGATGAAAGTGGTCCCTGGTGTATTGTGTTCATACCACAGTCAAAGTTAGTCTGTTACTGCTTCAGGACAATGTCCATAAACTTGCCCAAAGCTCTGGCTCTTCAGGACAATGGCACCAGCAAATGTTAGCTAACATATTGACCCCACCTTATTACATATTCTTACTTTTAATGAATTCCATTAAACTAGAATCAAAGTTATTTTATCATATCTATCTCTGTTTCTTATCTCTCTCATGTCTGTACCAACCCCAAAGTCATTTGGGGCAGGGACAAGGCCCAACCCCATGTGTCTAGGCTGAGTATCTATCCATGGGGAATGGGCTCCTGAAGCCTTTCATACAGCAGGGATACATCCTGATTCCACTGCCAGAGGTCCCTTACACTTACTAGGCCTTCTAAATGAGATGCACTTTTAGGGGTTTTAGGTCAGTCATATTATGGATTTCCAACTGTCAGACTGGGGTGCATGACCTCTGCATTATTTTGCTTAGGTGATTCTGTGGGTATCTCGAACCTGGTCTTGAACCCTGTACTTACCAATCCTCTTTCTCTGCAACTGGATTCCAGGAGTTCCACTTAAGTGCTTAGTTGTGTGTGTCTGCTTCTGTTTCTTTCAACTACTGGATGAAGGCTCTAGAATATCCTATAAGGTAGATATCAATCTCATTATATGGAAGGACATTTAAGGTAGTCTCCCCACTCTTGCTTATATTTTTATTTGTGGTGATCCTTGTAGATCTCTGGACATTTTCCTAGTGCCAGATTTCTCTTACCACCTATTATATCCCCATCTTGTATGGTATTTCTTTTGTTGCTCTCCTCTATTCTTTCCAAAACTCAGTCTTCTTGATGCCTCTTGTTCTCCTTCCCATTCTCTTCTCCCCTTCTCTTTCTCCTAACTCTCCCTTGCCTCAACCGATGCTCCCAATTTTCTCAGGAGACTTTCTCCCTTTCCACTACTATGGGGAACAATGGCAGGCCTTTCAAGGGTGAAGTATGAACTGAGGTGAATCCAGGTGGGTGCTCCCCTTGACACCCTGAAGGTAGGGATTGGAACAGTGCTACCAAATACTGCCAGGACTCGAACATCCTCTCTACAACTGTAGCTCAATATTAAGGCTGAAGCTTTGCACAACCTGCTTTGTCCATCTCTCAAGGATCAGTTGCCAATGGTCTACAGGATGGTGGCTAAGGGAAACCTTGTAAACCACACCTCCTGCTAAAAGCGATCCCACCAACTCCTGAATCCTTCCTTTCCATATCATCCCTGGGGAGAATGAATAAGGAATGCTTAAACCATGATATGCATAACCAGGGAGGCTGGGTTGTTGCATGGGAACCCTAATGGCTTCTGTTTCTATACAAAGAGTTTAGAATGTTTGGTAGTCCTGGTCCAAACCTGCCCTCAAATTCTGTGTCTTTTCTGCTCATTTATTCCAGTTACTCGGGATTTGTTGGCCATTCAGAGTTTCAAATATAGACACCAGTCATAGGGGAGGTTTCTTCACAGTCTTATATGAGATGCCTTTGGTACAGAGTGTGAAAACAGAAGGTGGAGAAGCTTGGGTTGATGTCTCTCTTGCTCCCATTATCTCTTTCCTCCCCCTTTCTCCCTCCTCATGCTGTCTTTCTTTCTCTCCATGTCAGATACGTCTGTCTCTGTGTTTTTCTCCCTCTCTCTCTTTCATTCTCTTGGGTTGCAGATTATATCAGAAGGGCTGACGTGTTTGTCATTTATCTTGGGTGTAGTGAACTTAGTAAGAACCGTGCTCCACAAAAAAAATGATTATTGAAATTAAAGAAAAGTATGATAGCTAAAATCTTCACCAAATTGTATGAATTATTTTGATTTACTATTTCATGAGCTCTCCCCTATCACTTCATATCAAGATGATAGAGAAATGATAGAGACAAGTTTAGAGATATGAATGAAAAAAAATTAAGGAACGTTCATTGCCAGTAGCTATGTCAGGATTTTGACAAAATTCTATAATTCCTGCTACAAGAATAACTAAAAAGTCTAAAATTCTTGGGAACAAGTGTGAGCAAACACAAATCCATGCACTGGCACTACATAATTAAAATTAAATCAAATCTTTTACCAAACATATTTTAACTTGTGAATATACAATATTGT
Organism: Phodopus roborovskii; assembly: GCF_943737965.1. Classification (NCBI taxonomy): domain Eukaryota; kingdom Metazoa; phylum Chordata; class Mammalia; order Rodentia; family Cricetidae; genus Phodopus; species Phodopus roborovskii. Next base: position 189,056 of record NW_026125834.1, read on the forward strand.
GAACACTCATTTCTGTAACCCAGGTACTTATTTGATAAATTCTTAACAGTTTCCTCCAATATGAAATGCTTTATATAATACAAAGCAAATGTGTGGGATTGGAATTAGAGAAATCAATCTTCCCAACAAGGCCTATTATATTCTTAAAGTCATGAGTGAAAGAGCCTCCATTGAAGGGCCTCTGCTAAAGAGGCATCACATGGAGAGTGCCAGGTCCCAGCAAGAACTGCCTGTCAAAGCAGAAGCATCCAGATATCAGTCCACTATGTGTCTTCCCTGGCCCTGTTCCTGGCCCTGGCCCTGGCCCTGACCCTGGCCCTGGCCCTGGCCCCTGGCCTCTGGCCCCTGGCCCCTTTGCCCCTGGCCCGTGCCCCCTAGGCCCTGGCCCTGATCCCGAGAATACATGGGATCAAGCTCCTATAAAGGTCAGAGAATGAAGAGGTGTATTGTTTCCATTCTACGAATTAGAAAATTTAAGCACAGAAAACAATTAAAATACTCATCATTGTACTTGAATGGGACAATGATGATGGTGATGCCCCTGCTGCAGCCATCTTTTCAGCTGTTATCAACATTGTGGCTACTACTGCTATGCCAGGATTGGGCCCATTATCTCACTTCCTGCCTCACGACAACAGAGATTCAGGTGCTTGTGATGATGTCAGGCCAACAGAATTCATCAGGCAAGACAGTATGATTATCTGACAATTAACCAAAGGCATTTTTAAAAATGCATGATGACAGCATCCATTTTCATATCTGGCAAGTCTGCCCAGGAACTGATGATACAAAAAAAGTCAAAGGCTTACATATTTAAAGATGTAATTATTAAATTATTTCATTATATAATCTGTGATCCCTGAAATTTGGTGCCACCTTGCATGACTCAAGTGTGACAGATGGTCTAACTATCTGATTATTTCATTATTCAAATCTGTCTTTTTCTACTCCAGGAAGAGTGGGGTCTGGATCCACCTTGTTGGTGTTAAATTGTATCTTGTGAATTCTTTCTTCCTTCCTTTCTTTCTTTAAATCAATGTTGATATCATTTTGTTTTTCTCTCTAGGGGTGAATTAAGAGAAATTATCTGTTTATTCATTCATTTTTTGTTCAAATCTATGATTAAGAACTCACGGTCTCTTCAGTATTGAGCCATCATTTAGGCTTCATGCATAAAATATCATCTACTTGTTTAATGTTTATTCATTTAATTATGAAAATCTGTCATTATGTATTCAGTGATCACTGGAGTTTTGACCCTCCTTAGGGGAGACCATTGTATCAGACGATCACATCATCTAATACTACACTTACTTCTTTTACTGTTAATCTAGGAAATTAAGTAATAATTCATCATTTAATTTATACATGTATAATACAGGTAATGTTATAGTCCATGAGTCCCTTTTGGAGTGAGAATTTGGGAGTTGATGATGTAATATCACCTCATTACTTCATCATTTAACTATAAAAATAGATCTTTACATCAGCGATAGGTTAAGGACTTTGGTGCCATCTCGTCAATGTTAATATAAAAGGCACACTAATTAGTTTTCAATTTAAGTTTTTAAAAACATCATTATTCCAGGAAGAGATCAGTCTGACAACTCCATGAGCGATTTAAGTAAGAACTGCCATGTCATTATTCAATCACTTTTCATTATATATTATTTATTAAAATCGATGCAGATGTTCTTCTTGACTGGAGTAGGGCCATTACTCCATGGGAGTTAATCACGTGGCATTATTTAATTATCTAAGAACTACTTCCTTGACAATCACTGGTGTTTGGTTCTATCTTCTGCAAGTTAAGTATGGAGGACTATCCAATTATTAACTTATTTGATTGCGTAAGTAATGATGGTTTCATCCGTCATTTGGCTGCTGTGGGATTGACACAGCAGAAGATCGGTACCAGAAGCACTGGCCAGAGAATGGGTGACACAGCATTATACAGTGATTACTGATTACGCAATAGTAGATTTTTAACAATCGAATGATTAAACGATTTTAAAAAAAAAACTGTACTGTTTCCCATCATCAGTTTCTGAGAGGTTGATACAGAACTGACCAAGAAGGACACAGTGACCACTGATTTTAAAAATGGAATAACTGAATAATCTCCTGATCAGGGAATCTCATCTAATGAACTCTGTCGGGCTGCTAACATGACACACCACCAACAATAAATAACTCTAAATAAACATATTAGAAAGCAGGGTACAGGACTTAATAGAGAACAATCAATTGAGGAATTCAAAATGACTGAAAGAAACATAAGTCACTGCTCAAAATCCTTAATCATCAGCCTAATGCCAATCTAAACAACTCTGAGAAACCATGGGATCAAGCTCCTCTAAAGGTAAGAGGATGCAGAGGAGTTAATTTCATTTCAATAAAGGGAAAAGGATTATGGTACAGGCGATTAATTGTATTGTTTCCGTTCTAGAAATTAGAAAACTGAAGCATAGAAAAGAGGTTTAAAATACTCATCGTTATACTTGAACAGCACAATGATTCTTTCGTTTTCGTGCTTATGTCACTATAGGCAAGTTGTAGCTAGAGACTGGTAAATATGTAGAACTCAAAATAAAGAGCCCTGCTTTGTTTTTGTAAGAAACTCAGTGAGGCTGTAAGGTTAGCTCATCAGTGGGTATACTCCTTTAAGCATGTGGGAGGGGCACTAGAATGTGACAGAATGTTGGTTCATAAATGTTGCCTGGCAACACTGTTGCATTCTGTATCCTGGTATCATGGGCCAAGGACCAGAGAGCAGCTTCGAGAAAGTGTCATCATGGGACATTACAGTCTCCCAAGGTAACTATCTCCTAAAACTTTTAATGACAACATTTGACTCGCCTAAACAAGTCATAGCCACACCTCTGGACGTGTGCCTACAGCTTTTACTGGTTACCAAATTCAAGATTACCTAATCATCAAAGAACGTAGTCTGTGGAGAAACAGTTCAAAGTGTTCTGTTTATGAATACTCTCTCTCCTAAGAAGTGAAACTATGGAACAAAAGATAATAAGACTCACAATTATTCTTCAAAAGGTGAGTTTGCCATTGTTGACTTCCTTCAGGAAGGTGATAATCCATTTGTTAGAGTAGACTTTGTGATTATTGGATTTAAGTCCATCTCTTTTGAGGCAGCCGCCCAACATTAAATATGTGATATCTTCTAAAAACCCTGCAACCACAATGAAAGTTCAGCATTTAAACATGTTACTACTCTGCTCTGCGATTAAATAACTGATGAACCTGGGGGTTTCCCACAGTCATGTGGGAGTCAACAGAGAGTCAATTGTTTGGAGTATGGCAGACCATTTCATCCTCTGATTATGTTGTTATTTGATTATTAAAATAGGACATTAGATAATCCATGATCAGTGGATTGTGGTGACGTGATGTGGGAGGCAATTATCCTAGACCATCTTAATGTCAATTATGTAGTTAAAATATTTAAATTAATCACGACAGCATCGTTCATAAGCCTGGTTTGGAGCCACCTCAGGGAAGTGGATGATGTTACATGAACTCATTAATTGATTATTTAATTATATAAAACAATTATTATATCGTCCATGAAACCTGGAATCTGGTGCCGCAGATCATCTAATTACATAATTAATGTATTTAAATTGACGATCTGTGTTAATGCTCAAGATAATGTAAATGTTTGTATAGTAATGTAAACAAAAATCCACCATTCCATGAATAGACCTGTAAAGCTCCCTCTTGTGGAGTTAATGTGCAATATCACCACATTTTATGTTTCATTTTTTCAATTGATGATGGTGACATCCTTCATGCCTGGATTCTGACCATGCTTCCCTGCCAGTAAAATGCTACATCACCTATTTATTGTGACAGTTAAGTATTACTGAATTATTAAATTCTTTAAACTATGTAAATGACCAACAAGACATCACTGTTTACGGTTAGGGTGCAAATATCTGTCAGGGACAAGGTTAGGAAAGATGTAGACATGGGCAGAACATTTTGTGAATGATCTATGCATCTCCCAGTGTACGAGGGATGCTGGATGATTGAGTCCAGAAGGTTGCACTGTGCCAACCGAGAAGTACATGGACTACACCAATGCTGGCACGGTGGTCTGGGTGTTGACTACCTGCTGTTTCTCCACATCTTCACATCGGTGGTGATCTACCATGAGAAGAAGGAGTGGCACTAGCAGGTCGGCACCATCACCGAGACCTGGCAAAAGCATGACGACTCAGAACAGGGAAGAACATCTTTCTCTCTCAGCTATGCTGGTGATGCCCCTGCTGCAGCCATCTTTTCAGCTGTTATCAACATTGTGGCTACTACTGCTATGCCCAGATTGGGCCCATTATCTCATGTCCTGCCGCACCACAACAGAGATTCAGGTGCTTGTGATGATGTCAGGCCAATTGAATTCATCAGGCAAGACAGTATTATTATCTGACGATTAACTGATGGCATTTTAAAAATGCGTGATGACAGCATGCAGTTTCATACCTGGCAAGTCTGCCCAGGAATTGATGATACAAAAAAAGGTCAATGGCTCACTTATTTAAAGATGTAATTCTTAAATTCTTTCATTATATAATCTGTGATCCATGAAGTTTGGCGCCACGTTGTGTCACACTCAAATGTGACAGACGATCTAACTATCTGATTATTTCATTATTCAAATCTGTCCAGAGTGGAGTCTGGATCCACCTTGTTGGTGTGAAATTGTATCTTGTGAATTCTTTCTTTCTTTCTTTCTTTATTTCATTCTTGCATTCTTCCTTTCTTTAGTTAAATCAATGTAGATTTTGTTGTAAATCTAAAGGTGAATTATGAGAAACTATCTCTTTATTCATTCATTTCTTGTTCAAATCTATGATTAAGAACTCAATGTCTCTTCAGTATTGAGCAGTAATTTATGATTCATGCAAAAAACACCATCCACTTGTCTAATGTTTAATTTAATTATGGAAATCTGTCATTACGCATTCAGTGATCACAGGAGTTTTGAGCCTCCTTAGGTGAGACCGTTGTAACAGATTGTCATGTCATTTAATACTACACTTAGTTCTTTAACTGTTAAACTAGGAAATTAATTAGTAAATCATTTAAATTACGTATTTAAAATACAGGTAATGTTATGGACCATAAGTCCCTTTTGGATTCAGAGTTTGGTAGTTGATAATGTAATATCAGTTCATTACTTCACCATTTAGCTATGTAAATAGATCTTTACATCAGCAAAAGGTTTAGGACTTTGGTGCCATCTCATCAGTGTTAATATAAAAGGCCCACTAATTAATTTTCTTTTTTTTTCTTTTTTTTTCTTTAATATTATATAACAAAGTCCAATTAAATGAAAACAAACATTTATACACAATATTTTGGGAATTTGGGCGTCGTTCTTTCCAAACTACTTCCTGCTGGTAAGGGGCGCTGTCTTGGGGGATTCGAAGAAGATTCAGATATCCTAGCTGTGGTCTGTAGGGCTGTTTTGTCCAGCTGTTTGGAATGTAGGATCAGCTTGTACTCTGTTTCAGGCGGTCTGGTGTGATCAAACCACATTAGTCTGTAAGGAATCCACATCTTTTCATTTTCTGTGGAAACAAAAATAGAAATACTTTTCCCCAGTAACTTGTTCTTCAATTTAAATTTTGGAGTCAAAGCGTTTTTTTTTTTTTTAATTTATTATTTTACATGTGGATCCCAGTTCCCTCTCCTTCCCTACCTCCCTCCTCTCCAGCCCTCCCTCCCTCCTTCCCTCCCTTTTGCCCTCTCTGCCCTTTCCCATGCACTCTAAACACCCTCCCCTCCCAACCCCCCACCACAATACCATATGTAGGGGAATGCCATCCAGTTGGGGTCATGTAGATCTGATAGGTCCTGTGAAGTAGGGACTAGGGCTTCTCTCCTATCTCTAGAATAAGGCAGTTATCCCTCCATGGGGGATATGTTTGCAAAGTCCTTTTGTGCACCAGGGATACATCCTGGCTCCACTGTCTGAGGTCTCTTAGACTGCTCAGACCTTCTGGCTGAGACCCATATTCAGGGTGGTACGAGTCAGTCCCCTGTTGGCTTCCCAGCTATCAGTCTAGTGGCCCTTAGCTCCTCCTTGTTCAGGTAAGCTGTCTCTATGTACTTCTACCGCATGGTTTGTCCTCTCCATCTGCTTCTGGGTTCTAGTTCGGCTCAGTGTTTATGTATGGGTGTTTGCTCCTGTTTTCAAAAGGCATTAGTTGAGGACTCCATGGAGAAGTTAGTTGTTGATCGCACTCTCTGGGAAGGGCATTTATGATAGCCTTTCCACGGAAGCTGAGATTGTTAGTTGGGAGCAGTCTTGTAGTACCCTCGACCTTTCTTTGGGTTCAACTTTATCTTCAAACCAATATTGGCTCCCTCTTTTATGTTCTCTCTGTCTCTGTCTCTCTCTCTCTCTTTCCTATTTTCCATTCCTAACCAGGCTCAATCCTCCTGGTCGCACATGCCTTCCTCTCCTCCCTCTCATTTTCTCCTACTTCTCTCTCCATTAGCTGTCTTCCCCCACTTTACCTGAGGTCTGGGGGACTTGTCCCTTCCCAGTTCTGTGAGGGACTTTATATGAATCTCTTAGAATACAACTTGTATCCTAGTTCCTCTGGTGATGTGAATTATAGGCTGGTGATCATTTGATCTAGTTCTAAAATCCATATATGAGTGAGTACATACTGTGTTCCTCTTTTTGTGACTGGGTTACCTCATTCAGGATGGTTTCTTCAAGTGCCATCCACTTGCCTGGGAATTTCAAGATACCATTATTTTTTTCTGCAGAGTAGTATTCCATTGTGTAGATGTGCCACATCTTCATTAACCATTCTTCAATTGAAGGGCATCTAGATTGCTTCCAGGTTCTTGATATTACAAATAGTGCTGCTATGAACATAGTTGAACAGATGTCTTTGTTGCATTGATGTGAATCCTTTGGGTATATGCCTAAGAGGTGGATTGCCGGGTCCTGTGGTAAACTATTTCCCATTTTCCTGAGGAACCGCCATACTGATCTCCAAAATGGCTGTATGAGTTTGCACTCCCACCAGCAGTGGAGGAGTGTTCCACTTTCTCCACATCCTCTCCAACATAAGTCATCACTGGTGTTTCTAATTTTAGCCATTCTGGCAGGGGTAAGATGGTATCTCAAAGTTGATTTGCATTTCCCTGATAGCTAAGGATGTGGAGCATTTTCTTAAGTGTTTTTCAGCCTTTTTGATTTCCTCCATTGAGAATTCTTTCTTCAGTTCTGTATCCCATTTTTTAATAGGGTTATTTGGTGTTTTGTTTACTAGTTTCTTGAGTTCTGTGTATATTTTGGAGATCCGCACTTTGTCGGATATAGGATTAGTGAAAATCTTTTCACAGTCAGTGGGCTGCCGTTTGGTCTTGTCAACTGTGTCCTTTGCCTTACAGAAGCTTCTAAGTTTGAAGAGGTCCCATTTATTAATTGTTTCTTTCAGTGTCTGTGCCCCTGGAGTTATGTTCAAGAAGCGGCCTCCTATACCAATTTGTTCAAGGGTACCTCCTACTTTCTCTTCTAAGAGGTTCACTGTGGCTGGATTGATGTTGAGGTCTTTGATCCATTTGGACTTGAGTTTTGTGCATGGCGACAGACATGGGTCTATCTGCAGTCTTCTACACACCCTCATCCAATTGTGCCAGCACCATTTGTTGAAGATGCTGTCTTTGCCCCATTGTATAATTTTAGCTGTTTTGTTGAAAATCAGGTGTTCATAGCTGCATGGATTAATATCAGGATTTTCAATTCGATTCCATTGGTCTACCTGTCTGTTTTTATGCCAATACCAGGCTGTTTTCAGAACTATAGCTCTGTAGTAGAGCTTGAAGTCAGGAATGGTGATGCCTCCTGAAGTTCTTTTATTGTATAGGGTTGTTTTGGCTATCCTGGGTCTTTTGTTTTTCCATATAAAGTTGATTATTATCCTTTCAAGGTCGGTGAAGAATTGTGGTGGGATTTTAATGGGGTTTGCATTGAATCTGTAGATTGCTTTTGGTAAGATTGCCATTTTTACTATGTTTATCCTACCTAACCAAGAGCATGGGAGGTTTTTCCATTTTCTGGTATCTTCTTTAATTTCTTTCTTTAGAGTCACAAAGTTCTTATTATATAGATCTTTTACTTGTTTGGTAAGCGTTACACAAAGATAGTTTATGTTGCTTGTGGCTATTGTAAAGGGTGATTTTTCTCTGATTTCTTTCTCTGCCTCTTTGTCGTCTGAAAAAAATAGGGCTACTGATTTTTTTGAGTTTATCTTGTATCCTGCTAGTTTGCTGAAGGTGTTTATCAGCTGTAGGAGTTCCCTGGTAGGGTTTATTGGGTCGCTTATGTAAACTATCATATCATTTGCAAATAGAGACAGTTTGACTTCTTCCTTTCCAATTTGGATGCCCTTGATCTCCTTTTGTTGTCTTATAGCATTAGCTAGAACTTATAGTACGATATTGAAGAGCTAAATAGAGAGAGGACAGCCTTGTCTTATTCCTGATTTTAGAGGAATTGGCTTAAGTTTCTCTCCATTCAGTTTGATGTTGGCAGTTGGTTTGCTGTATATTGCTCTTACTATGTTTAGTTATGTTCCTGTTATCCCTGAGCTCTCTAATACCTTTATCATGAAAGGATGTTGAATTTTATCGAAGGCTTTTTCCGCATCTAGGGAGATAATCATACGGTTTTTCTTTTTCATTTTGTTTATATGGTGGATCATGTTGATAGTTTTTTGTATGTTAAACCATTCCTGCAATCCAGGTATGAAGCCTACTTGATCATGGTGGATGACTTCTCTGATGTATTTTTGATTTCGGTTTGCCATTATTTTATTGAGCATTTTTGCATCGATGTTCATCAGGGATATTGGTCTGTAGTTTTCTTTCTTAGTTGTGTCTTTGTGAGGTTTGGGTACCAAGGTCATTGTGGCCTCATAAAAAGTTTGGCAATAAACCTTCTGTTTCTATCTTGTGGAACAGTTTGAGGAGTAGTGGTATTAGTTCTTCCTTGAATGTCTGGTAGAATTCTGCACTGAATCCATCTGGCCCTGGACTTTTTTTCGTTGGAAGGCTTTCGATGACTGCTTCTATTTCATTGCGGGTTATAGGTCTATTTAAGTTGTTTGTCTGTTCTTGATTTAATTTTGGTAAGTGATAGTTATCCAGAAACTTGTCCATTTCCTTTGAATTTTCAATTTTTGTGGAATACAGATTTTTGAAGTATGACCTGAAAATTGACTTGATTTCCTCTGTGTCTGTTGTTATGTTCCCCATTTCGTTTCTGATTTTGTTAATTTGCATGTTCTGTCTCTGCTTTTTCATTAATTTGGATAAAGGTTTATCTATCTTGTTGATTTTCTCAAAAAACCAACTCTTTGTTGCATTGATTTTTTGTATTGTTTTCCTGGTTTCTATTTTGTTGATTTCAGCCCTCAAGTTGATTATTTCCTGGCATCTGCTCCTGCGGGGTGAATTCGCTTCTCTTTTTTCTAAAGTTTTCAGTTGGGCTGTTAATTCATTTATGTGACTATCCTCTGTTTTCTTCATATGGGCACTTAGTGCAATGAACTTCCCTCGTAGCACTGCTTTCAAGGTGTCCCATAAGTTCAGGTATGTTGTATCCTCATTCTCGTTGAATATTAGAAAGTCTTTAATTTCTTTGTTTATTACTTCTTTGACCCAGGAGTGGTGCAATTGCACATTGTTAAGTTTCCATGAGTTTGCAGGTTTTCTGCTATTTGTGTTGTTGTTGAATTCCAATTGTAAAGCATGGTGGTCCGATAAGATACAGGGGACTATTCCTATTCTCTTGTATCTGTTGTGGTTTGTTATGTCTCCTAGTATGTGGTCGATTTTAAAGAAGGTTCCATGTGGAGCAGAGAAGAAGCTATATTCTTTTGTCGTTGGATGGAATGTTCTATAGATGTCTGTTAGCCCCAGTTGAGACATAACTTCTGTTAATTCTTTTGTTTCTTTGTTGAGTTTCTGATTTGTGGTCCTGTCTAGTGTTGAGAGTGGTGTATTGAAGTCTCCCATATAAGTGTGTGAGGTTTTATATGAGCTTTGAGTTTTAGTATGAACCTTATTTAACCACAATATCTGGTGTCAGAAGCGGGATTAGGATTTTCAGGGGACCTGGGTTTCACTGAGGCAGCAGACGCTGCTCCCCTCCCCTACATTCTCCAAAGGGCAGGGTTCCTTGCCTAACCAGGTGGACTCACCACAGATTTGGGACATTTGCTTCTTCCTTATGGTAAAGGAGATCTTTGCCGCCAAAGCGGACCTGAGAAGGGACTCACCGCTTCTCATTTTTTGCGCACTACTGCACTGCACTTCGCCTTCTGGCTCTAGCCACCAATGGGTGTGGTCAGTGCCACAGAAGGACTATCTCACTACAATTCCCCTTTTAGGCTAAGGAAAAGATTTAGGCCTAATACAAAACTATATACAAAACAGTGAATAACAAGTGTGATCTAGGAAAAGGAAAATGGAGAAGAAAATGACCTACATATCTAGTCCTAGGGTGAAGGCATAACGGAGTTTACAATAGAGTTGTCCTAAGCTGGAAGACGTAAGTCTAGTACCTAATATATCTAACTAGGAAGAGAGAATAATAGTTGTGATAGTTTAATCTTCAACTTCATCAAGACCTGAGAAGGAAAATAACGATACTAGAGTACACAGGAAGTGCGGGTGGACAAATTCCAAAAGGTGCAGCAAGGACAGAAATAGCAAGCCACCTGGACAGTCACCCTAGGTCTCACAGCAACGTTGGTACACCCAGTTTTGGCTAAGGCCAACAGAACTTGACAGACCACAACAACAGCAGGGAGGTAGAATGGCTGTCTTACCCTGACTTGGCAAGGTCTAGCAGTTTCTATATTTGTCTCCTGCAAGCACATAGGACTGCATGTCCAAATCAGTGGTCAAGGTGGGGGCAATTCTTTGCCCAACAGGCCAATAGCTGAGGTGATAATGAACTCCAGCAGGAGCAACAACAATGTCCAACATATTTTCGGGAAAGTGCACAGTGCTGTCAGGAGCAACAGTGTCTCATGTCAATGGAGTACTAATATTAAAACATTTAAATGCCATGTTCTGCATGTCTATGAAGTGATTGAAGATTAAGAATCTATATCTGACTAATCTCATAGGTACAAGAAACATGAGTGAAGATAATCTGTAATACTCAGGAACTTAGCTAAAAAACTGATTAAAACTTCCCTGAGTAAAGCAGGAACACATATTTAAACAATATAACTATACATACACATACATATAAATCCCTAAAATAGAGGTAGAGTAGAAATGTCAAGACAAGAGGTAGAACTATAAAGGACAGCATGATAAATATCCCAAATTGTATCAATATATTAAATGTCTTGCATACAAGAAAAGTATACATACATAGAATATGGTGAAAAATAATGTGCATACAACATCATAAATGGAAAGATTTCACACAATATAACAAAATATAAACTTAATTTTACATAGCTTACCACATATAAGAATACAAAACAATGTAAGCTGTAAAATAGTATCTCATTCTTACTCAAATTCACAAGAAAATAGGCTAATCTACCAATATCCCATCGAAACCATACCTTTCCCAACAAATCCCTATTCCTCTCTAAAAGATAAACCCGATTGTAAGCATCACCTTCCATAGCCAAGCCTAAATAACTAAAACCAACCCAAAGAAAATGACTATTATCCCAAAATTCCAAGGGTAGGGAAAGGGGGCATCATTATCTTAAGGTTACTTCTGGCTAAAATGGGACGATGATTGCTTCAATGTATCCTGTAGGAAGAAAATTTTTAGCAACCGATATTCTCAACAGAACTGGCTGTGACATATGTAGCTAGTCACTGTGTGACAGAAAATGCTTGACTTTAGTTCTGTTTGAAACTCTGGCCTGGGTGTAATAAGAAGGTGCACCATTACAGCTAGCTAGTCATGAGTTATCTTAAGCAAAACAGTCTCAAACAGGTGTTAAGGTGATGTTTGTATTTCAGATGCATCAGGTTGAGTCAAGTGGAAACAATGTGGGGCCCCATCTTCTTTCCGGAGAGTTCAAAGACTGCTGTTAGGAATCGTTATTATTCCTTGTGGAAAAGTTACACATCAATATTAAAGTAAAATTTTCAAGTTTTAAGGAAAGACAACAATAAGCATTAAAACATATGTGAGAAAATTAGGATTTCAGAGAGAAAATTGTGTAAGAAATGATTCCCTAGATTTTGTTTTCTTCTGCCTTACACCAATTGGCTTCTTGATTTAAGGCAGAAACCATGAATTTAATCTTAACAACATGCTTGAATTTAGAGAAGAAAAGCCAAATCCAACTCCAAAGCCAGCATTTGTTTACATGAATTGGGACTTCAGGAATACTAGATAGTAAAGAGAAATCGATTTCTGTATAGAAATAGTTTACTACAATTAAATATTTTTTCACCTTATATCTGAAGAGCTGTCTTCTCTTCTGTAGGTACCTACATATTCAGTGTCTTTTGGCTGTTTGATGATAGGTTTTCTCTGTTTTCCTGTGAGAACAACAACAGAACACTTGTCCTACCTTTGAGAGGCCTCCGCACACCTCATGGGACCTCATTTGTTGGATGACTTGTTATTTCTCTTCATTAAGATGTTTCTCTTGTTCAACTCGGATCTTGATTAACTTAGATGGTATCCATAGTTTTTCTTCTCCTGTAGATACAAATGCAAAACCCCTACCCCAACGTAACACATATCCTGCTTTCCATTATGAGGTAAGTACATCCTTGAAGTACACTGGCTGATTTAGTTCAGAAGTTTTTTCTATTGTCCAGTGTCTTTCTGCAGCTGTTTTTCCTTTTTCATCAGCATTAAGAAAGTTTAATGTTAATAAAGCATTATGTAATCTGTGTTTAGGTGTTTTGGTTCCTCCTGCCTGTTTATGGAGCATTTCTGTTAAAGTACGATTGGATCTCTCAACCACTGCTTGTCCTGTAGGATTGTGTGGTATACCAGTTTTGTGCTTTATGTTGTAATACTCAAAAAACTGTTTCAAATTACTGGAGACATATGCTGGAGCATTGTCAGGTTTTATTTGTGCAGGTATGCCCATAATGGCCATTACCTCTAATAGGTGTATGATAACAGAATCATCCTTTTCTGAGCTCAGAGCAGTAGCCCATTGAAACCCTGAAAATGTATCTATAGTGTGATGTACATATTTTAATTTTCCAAATTCTGCAAAATGAAACACATCCATTTGCCATATTTAATTCCTATTTAAACCTTTAGGGTTACTGCCTGGTGGTAAAGAAGTTTGGTTATAGAATAAGCAAGTAGGACATTTCCTTACTATTTCCTTGGCTTGTTCCCAAGTGATAGAAAAATCCCTTTTTAAACCTTTGCTGTTCACGTGGTGTTTCTTATGAAAATCTGAGGCTTCTAGCACACTTCCTATCAATAAACGATCAATTTCATCTTTCCCATGTGCTAGAGGACTGGGCAGTCACGTATGAGATCTGATGTGATATATATCCAGGATGAGTCCTCTTTATGATCGTATCTTGTAACTGTATAAACAATGAAGTTAATTCTGTATTGTCAGGAATAAATTCTGCAGTCTCAATGTGTAAAACGACTCTCTCTGCGTATTGAGAGTCAGTAACTATATTGAGGGTTTCTTTAAAATCCATAAGTACCATGAGAATGGCATACAATTCTGCCTTTTGTACCGAATTGTAAGGGCTTTGAACCACTTTGCTATTTTTTCCTGATTTATTATATCCTGCCTTACCCGATTTGTTTGCATCAGTGTTTGTTTATGAATTTGATTCTCTCAGTTTTGAGATAGTTGTTGCTAATCGTTCCCCATAAAAATTACTGCAATCTCTCTGCCAATATTCGTTATCTTTCCATAAGGAGGAAATTTCCTCATTAGTTAAAGGTACTATAATTTCTGCTGGGTCCCTTCCTATTAGCTGACGAAGTCTTAATTTATCTTTTATAATCAAGTCAGAGTTCTTTTCTATATATGTTTTTAGATTTTTATTCTGTTTATTTGGTAGGAATATCCATTCTAATAAGATATCTTCTCTCTGCAACAAAATCCCTGGAGGATATTCTCTAGATGGTAATATAACCAGAATACAGTCTAGGTTTGGATCCACACAGTCCACATGTGCTTCTAGTACCCTCTTTTCTACCCATTCTAATTCCTTTTCAGCTTTAGCTGATAGTATTCGTGGACTATTCAAATCCTTATCTACTTTTAGGGCCATTTTCAGGTTTTTCAAATCATGGCCTTCTACTCCAATAATGGTTTGCAGTTGAGAAATCTCTCTTAGTAAATTTTGAAGATCATTAAGAGTCTTGTAGTGATCTCTTCTGATGTGTACTTTTTATGATCAAATTTTCTGTAGACCTATTTTATATCCTAAGCAGTTGATAGACTCTCCTTTTTGTATTTTTTTTTTTTCATGTGCAATTTGTAATCCCCAGCCAGGTAAATCTTCCTTTACTTTCTCAAACATTTTTACTAATATTTCTCCTTTAGAGTCATCTAACAATATATCACCCATGTAATGATAGATTACGGAAGGCAAAGGACACAATTGACAAGACCAAATGGCATCCCATAGACTGGGCAAATATTTCCACCAATCCTACATCTGACAGATATATATATATATATATGTATGTATGTATGTATGTATGTATATATATATATATATATATATACATATATATATATTATATAAAATAAGCAAGAAAACAGTCATCAAAACACCAAATAACCCTATTAAAAAACAGGGTACAGAACTGAAAAGGATTTTCCAAAGAGGAATTTAAAAAGGATGAAAGACAAAAAAGAAAGTGTTCAACATCCTTAGCTATCAGGAAAATGCAAATCAAGAGAACTTTGAGATACCATCTTACTCCAGCTAGAATGGCTAAAATTAGGAACACCAATGATAATTTATTGCAGGAGAGGATGTGTAGAAAGAGGAACATTCTTGCTCTGCTGTTCAGAGTGCAAACTTGCACAGCCATGTTGGAGGTCAGTGTGGCAGTTCCTTAGGACATTGGGAATCAGTCTACCAAACAACCCGGTGATCCCCCTCTTTGTCATATAACCGAAGAATCCACATCCATGCAACTAAGACATGTGCTCAGCTGTGTTCATGGCTGTATTATTTGTAATACTAAGAACCTGGACTCAACCTAGATGCTGATCAACTGAAGAATGTATAAAGAAGATATGATGGCACATCACCTGCAGCACATTTCTCTGCTGGGCCCAGCAGTGGAAACACTCCAGGTATTCACAGAGATGGCTAGAATGGAGGGAAAGGTTCATCATCACAGTCAGAGCCTCTTTTCCTTGACTTTCGGGATGATGCATCACTGGTTGGGTCTCTCTGACGACATCTGGAAAGCAGACACCATCCTATGTTCCAGCACACACGTTCCAGAAGTTGTGATGGGAATCCAGAAAATCAAGCACCTCTAATTTGCAATTCCTGTTGGTCAAATAAGAAGGGGCTTCAAATGCCAGGACTACCAATGTATAATCGGCTTTCACCTCACACATCCACTTCCCTTGAATGTATCCTGGAAATCAAGACTCAAAAGTTCCCTTTCTAGGGGCTGGCTAAAGAGGCTGAGGTAGACTCATTGTGTGTTGACTATATCTCCTAGCAGTGTGCTCCATGCACCACTGTCTCTTTTCATTTATTCACTTCTCTGAGAAAGCTCTGATTCAACTTGATCCACATTCTGAACTCTGTAGTCACTTCTCTCCATCCACACTCTTCCCCTCCATGTCACATTTTCTCACTCACCTAGGTTGATCCTTCTGCTGAATCAGCAAACCAAGGCCACCCAGCACAGCCTTCAAGATCTCCAGGTCAGGAAACTTCATCAGGTCTCCCAAGGGAAGCCACCTTAAAGGCCCGGCTGCCATCATAGATAGCACTCATGATCTTTGTTTGTTTCCCCTTAAAGGCGTCTTTGAATAGCAGTGGGAAGAGCTCCATGGGTAGCGTATTCAGAGCAGAGATAGCCAAGGCTTCATTTTTGAGCAGACTACTTCTTGCCAGCATCTGGAATGTCAATGGCGAACTCATTTTGACCTTCACACAGACAGGTGCTATGGTAATATTCAGAGGAATTAACCCTTCCAGACAAGTCAATTTTAGAATGTCTCTTTGTCCCTTCATGGCATAAACCCTGTCGGGCTTTGGTCACTAGTCTAGAAATGTTGGAAAATCCGTATTTCTTATTACACACTGTCTGACTTTCTCATAGGCATAGGTCCCTCAAAGGCCTCATGCTCATGGACATGAGCCACCATGGCAACAAATCTCCCCTTTATTCTGCTAATCAAAAACACTGCTCCCCAGAATACTACAGCCCTGGGCAATGAGAGAGTGGAAAAGTAAACAAGAGCTAGACTCTTTTGTGGGAAAGCATCTTCAAATGTCTTTCTTGATCCTCAACATCAAAGTTAAATCCCACAGCCAAGTTTGCTTTGCATTCAATCAGTGGAGGTTGTTGGGAGAATATGTGAAATGGAGACAGTCACTGTCATTTCTAATATTTTAGACCTGGAGCCACGATGAGCCCTAGGCCACACTTTAGGAGTTTGAGTACTGACAATTTGTCAAGTTGATGCTTTGCTGAGACTCATGGCCATCTGTGGGCCTCTACAGAAATTTCTTCATCTTCAGTTAACAAGTCTATAATCACATTGAATTAAATCCTTTTAAGCCAGATTGGAGTTGTTGGTCGGTACTTGCTCAGTGTGTCTTAACCTCTGAATATCTCAACCTCATCAATCTCTTAAAAGGCACAGCAGATTAGCACAAACACTCAGTTCTCATAACACAAAACTACATGTGGAGTTCTAGGCTAACCGGGGCTAAATGAGATTTTCAGCTTCAAATAGCAAAACCAAATAATAATAACAATACCAAGGTTCGTAAGATGACCCAAGGGACTGGAGATCCTTAGTAAGGTTGTATGTACTGATGGGGTTGAATGGCTTAACTGATCAGCACACACATAACAGGTGTTCCAATCCCAGCAGTTGTGTTAGTGACTTGAGGATCCAAACAACTCTGTTTATCCTGGCCAGGATAACACTTCTATAACCATATCCTCTTACACCTTCCATTCTTATCCCCACCTTCAGCCCTATTCTGCCATCTGATTGGATAATTGAGCATATTCCCACCCAATCATACTTGAGCTTTCACAGCTGTGGTTTGAGAGAGTCAAATGTGGGAAAGAGGGAGAGCCCAGATTGTAGGAAAGACTCAGGGTAACTCTAACACTAGTCCATGCAAAGGAATTGGTGTCTCACACTTTTAATCCCAGCATTTTTAGCACAGAGGCAGGCAGATCTCTTTGAGTTCAAGAGCAGCCTGATCTACAGATTGAATTCCAGTAGTGACTGCAAAGCAATACACAGAAACCCTGTCTTGCAAAAACAAAAATCAACAAAACAAAACAAACAAGCAAACAAAACTTCTCCCCCAATTTTCAATTCTGTGATTTACTCTCTTGATTACATGTAGATATTTGTAAGATTTCGCTATCCATTGGATCAATGAAGCTCAGCCCTATCTAAACCCTTTATTCATTCTGAGATGACATGGAAATCTCATGAATCCTCCTTCCTGAGTGTAGTGGTGTAGCTAGTATTTGACCAGTTTGACTGGATCTCCCATCAGGAACCAGATTGTACTGAGTCTATCGTAACAGTAAAATCCCATTCTCCAAGTCATCTCAAACACTAAGGGTATGTCTATGTATTGTTAAATAATTAGTTTTATAGTTTTTAATCATCTTTCCATTTTATGAAATCATTGGCATGACCAGTGGAATCTAATCAGAGTTTCAGTAAGCTTCCTAGCTTAGTGGAAGAATAACGGAACAAGATATGTTCATGTTGATTACATCTACTTTCAGGACAGAGAATCAACTGAGTTAGATCCTATTGAAAATTACAAAATCAACTGCATTTTCTGAGACAGTTTTTCTCAGTGGTAACACCCTACATTTCTGGTACTAGCTCTAAGACCATGCTATGCTACCCTACACCTCACAGAGATCTGAGTGCCTCTAACTCCCATGTGCTGAAATAATGCTAAGTGTAGCGAGATACATAGCAGACCCAGAGAAGGCCTCGCCACTGCCTCTTACCTTTATGTCAGGAAGAAAGCGCTGATCCGATCTCCGCAATCTCTCACCAAGTTTCAGACACCTTCCTCTCCTTGGAGAGGCAGGAGAATTCTGAGAATGAATACTCAATCCTCTGCTACTAACTTTTATACCACTCTAGGGCTGGGATTAAAGGTGTGAGCTCTATGAGCTCCAGACAATATTCATGTCATACTTTAAAAACCTGTACTCCACAAAATTTGAGAATTCAAAGGAAATTAACAAATTTCTGGATAACTATCACCAAAATTAAATCAAGAAGAGACAGACAACATAGACATATAAACCCCTAACAAAATAGAAGCAGTCATCAAAAGCCTTCCAACACAAATACTCACACAAAAATACACACACACACACACACACACAGAGAGAGAGAGAGAGAGAGAGAGAGAGAGAGAGAGAGAGAGAGAGAGAGACAGAGAGAGAATAGACCAGGGCCAGATGGTTTCAGTGCAGAATTCTACGGGAAATTCAAGGAAGAGCTAATTCCCATACTCCTCAAAATGTTCCACACATTGGTAACAGAATGTTCATTACGAAACTCTTTTCTGGAGGCAACAATCACCTTGGTATCCAGGCCACAAAAAGACACAACGAGGAATAAATATTACAGACCAATATCCCTCATGAATATTGATGCAAAAATACTGTATAAAATAATGTCAAACTGAATCCAAGCATACATCACAGAAATCACCCACCATGACCAAGTAGGCTTCATCACTGGCATGCAGGGATGGTTTAACATTCAAAAATCTATCAAGGTATTCCACCTTAT
Source organism: Phodopus roborovskii (assembly GCF_943737965.1). NCBI lineage: Eukaryota > Metazoa > Chordata > Mammalia > Rodentia > Cricetidae > Phodopus > Phodopus roborovskii. The sequence continues at coordinate 208,087 of NW_026125834.1, forward strand.
AAATAAACAGAAAAAGAAAACAACATGATAATGTCCTTAGATTCTCAAAACGTCTTCAGCAAAAATCAACACCCTTTCACGATAAAGGCCTTGGGGAGATCAGGGGTAACAGGAACATACCTAAACATAATAAGAGCACTATTCAGCAAACCAACAGAAAATAAAAAAAATGAATGGAGAGACGTTTAAGGGATTCCTCTAAAATCAGTAACAAAACAAGGCTGTCATCTCTCTCCATATCTCCAATATTGTACTTGAAGTACTAGCTAAAGCAATAAGAAAACAAAGGTAGATCATGGAGACAAAAAAATGTAAATGAAGAAGTCAAACATTCTCTATTTGCAGATGATATGACAATTTACAAAAGCAAATTTCCACCCAAAAAAAAAAAATCCTCTACCAGGAAACAGCTGATAAACACCTTCAGCAAACTAGCAAACAAAATATTCTCAAAAAAGATCAGTAGCCCTACTTTATTCAGACAGCAAAGGGGCTGAGAAAGAAGTCATTTTTTATTGAGCTTATTGGAAACTGTAACGTTAAGGAGTGTGGGTGGGGCAAGTAATATCCAGCTTAAATGCCTCTCATAACCACAGAAAGACAGATCTCAGTTGAAAAGGGAGAGGACCGTACTCTCAACAACAGTTCACTGTACAGTCAATGATACTCTTCAAAAAGGAAATATATGTGCACATATTACAAATCTTTATGTAAGTCAGGCAAAGCAAAGGTGGAGGCAGAGGCATGGAACACATTTCATCCAGTCCATGGTGCTCTTTGTACTATGCTCTGTCTTTATCCCCTCCCCTGTATATCTGAACTCTCACACACTGACTGTGGTGGGGTCAGTCCACAGTGTTCTCAAATCTCTTTTCCTATCTGAGGTTGGGTCTTCACCGTTGGCCCTCAGCAGATGAGCAGGCCCTGATTGTCCATGTCAAAGCTTCTCTCTCTCTCTCCTCTGATTCCTTGGGATAACATTGTCTCCAAGTATATCCAAAACACATTGAATAGACAAGCTCTGTGTCTCTCTAAAGAGTCACTGGAGTCCTTGATTTCCTTTCTCAGGCCAGCAGTAATCTCTCATCCTTTATTCCCAACATGAACATAGGGAGGCCTCCTGGTCATAGACACAGAATCGCCTGCAATCTAGACACTTCTTACTCACAAAGTAGACCTCCTTTGGCTGTCTTATGGCTCTAAGAGTGTCCAAGAGCTCAGAACAACATTGGACAAATCTGTCTGGCAGGACATCACCAAAGTCATCATACACTTCATCAGGGGCAGGATACATCTCCAAGGTGAGCTGTGTCAGGTTGGCAGTGTGCTGAAGCAGGTTCTTAAGGCTGGTCAAAGACAGGAAGTTCTTCATCAAATTCACCTCCACCAGCTGGGAACACTGGCTCAGGGCAGGGAGGATGACATCCATTTGGAAGTCCATGAGCATACAACCCTTCAATTTTAATGTCTGCAGGGTAGCTATCAATCTCTCTAGCAGTCTTCCCAGAAGAGGATGACTTAAATTTAAAAAGGTGACACCACTCAGGTCCAGATGTGTGAGCCGATGGACGCTTGGAAACTGGGACAGGTAACTCATGTCTGATTCTGATAGTGAGCAGCGAGTGATTGCTAGGGTCTCTAAGGGACTTTCCAAGTTCCTACAGAAAGACAAGGCAGATTATCTCAGTAAGTTTAATAGTGGTAGAGTAAGGGCACCAACTTCAAGTGAGCAGAGGTTAGTGTGTCCTAATGTCGTTCTGAGATCTTGGTGGAGGACAATTCCAGAATGCTCTCAGATGGAAAAGTAACAGCACAGGCAAAATCATGTGACTGCTTAGGTCCCCAACCCTGGTCCCTCTGTGCTGTCAAACTCAAAGCCTCATCAGATGACAAATGGGGCCAGCAGGAAGCCAAGAAAGAAGACCTGGTGGCAACTCAGAGACTTACCTGTGTGTGCTAACATTGGTCCTCATGAGTCCCACCTCCTAGCACAGCCTCTGTACTACTGAGAGGTCTTCCCTGTGACCTAACCTAATCACTTCACTCTCAGTTATTTTCCATTGACGTAGACACTACCTGTGCTCAGAGAGCCCCTGTCCCTTGGAAAATCAGAGAGCGATGTAAACTGTGCATACAGTTCTGAGGACAGTGATGACATGGGGCAACATGTGGCTTAAAACACCCTCCCCTCTGTAGGTCAGGTTTCAAAGACTGTTTCTCGGTGATGGTGGTAAGAATAGCAGAAAGACTACTAGAGCAATCATTCAGAGGTCATATCCGTGTGTAGTCACCAGTGGCTGGCAAGCCCCAGGTGTACACGGATGTTTCATGTAACATGGAAAGGCTGTTCTCTGGCCTGTGAAACAAGCTCTCTATCCTTCCTTACCTGAGCACTTGATGCAGGTTAATATGGTAAAATGGCAATCTTGTCAAAAGCAATCTAGAGATTCAATGCAATCTCCATTAAAATCCCTCCACAATTCTTGAAAGTATAATAACGAACTTTATATGGAAAAACAAAAGACCCAGGATAGCCAAAGCAGCCCTGCACAATATAAGAACTTCAGGAGACATCACCATCCCTGAGTGTAAGCTCTAATACACAGCTATAATCCTGAAAACAGCCTGGAATTGCCACAAAAAAAAAGAAAGAAAACATAAAGTTAGACCAGTAGAATAGAATTAAAAATTCTGATATAAACCCACACTCGTATTAGCACCTGATTTTCGACATAACAGCTAAAAGTATATAATGGAATGAGGAAAGCATCTTCAAGAGATGGTTTTGGCACAATTGGATGGTGGTGTTTCTAAGACTGAACATAGACCCTAGTCTATCACCATAAACAAAACTCAAGTCCAATGGGATCAAAGACCCTCAACATACATGCAGCAACACTGAACCTCTTAGAAGAGAAAGTAGGAGGTACCCTTGAACAAATTAGTATAGGAGACCAGTTCCTGAACATAACTCCAGGAGCACAGCCATTGAGAGCCACAATTAAAGAATGGGACATCTGCAAACTTAGAGACTTCTGTTAGGAAAAGGACACAATGAAAAGACCAAATGGCAGCCTACAGACTTGGAAAAGATTTTCACCCATACTATATCCGACAAAGGGCTGAATCCAAAATATACAAAGAACTCAATACACTAATCAACAAATCACGAAACAACCATATTAAAAAATGTGGTACATAACTGAAGAAAGAATTCTCAATAGATGAAATAAAAAAAAACTTAAAAACACTTAAGAAAGTGTTCAACATCCTTAGCTATCAGGGAAATGCAAATCAAAACAACTTTGTGATACCATCTTATTCCTGCCACAACTGCTAATATTAGAAACACCATGACAACTTATACCAGAGAAGACATGGAGAAATGGGCACACTCCTCTACTGCTGGTGGGAGTGCAAACTCATACACCCATTTTGGAGATCAGTATAGTAGTTCCTCAGGAAAATGGGAATTAGTTTACCATCCACTTCTTAGGCATATTCCCAAATGATCCACATCCATGCAACAAAGACATCTGCTCAGCTATGTTGATAGCAGTATCCTTTGTAATAGCAAGAACCTGGAAGCAACCTAGATACCTCTCAATTGAAGAATGGATAAAGAAGATGTGGCACATCTTCACAATGGAATACTACTCTGCAGAGAAAAAATAATGGAATCTTGAAATTCACAGGCAAATGGATGGCTCTTGAAGTAACCATTCTGAATGAGGTAACCCAATCACAAAAACATGAACATAGAATATACTCACTCATATATGGATCCTAGAGCTAGAGCAATGGATCACCAGCCTATAATTCACACCACCAGGGAAACCAGGATACAAGGTGTATTCTAAGAGATTCATATAAAGTCCCTCACAGAATGTTGTAAGGAGAAGTCCCCCAGAGCACATGGGAGGTTGGGGGGTCACAGAATGTAGAGAGAATTAGGAGAAACAGAGTGGGAGGAGGAAAGCAGGGGATCCTATGAAGATTGAGTCAGGGTAGGAATAGAAGACAGAAGAGAGAATAAGAGAGAGAGAGAGAGAAAGGGAGAGAGAGAGAGAAACAGTATAAAAGAGGGAGCCATTAGTGGTTTAAAGAGAAAACTGAATCTAAAGAATGGTCTAAAGACCTACAAAACTGTTTCCAAATAACAATTTGAGCAACCATGGAAAAGCTACCATAAATTCCCTTCATGGGTACTGAGATCAACAACTACCTTATTCTCCATCAGGGAACCCTCCTCTAGTACTGTTGGAACCAGAAGCAAACACCCATACCTAAACACTGAGTCGAACTAGAATCTAGATGCAAAGGGAGAGGAAAAGAACAGGTTGTAGAAACATACAGACAGCTGACCGGAACAATGAGTAGATAACGGGCCTCTAGACTTATAGCTTGGCATCCAGAATGGGACTGACTCAGGTGTCTCTGAATATGAGTCTCAGCCAGAAGAACTGAGCAGTCTTGGGGACCTCAGAGAGTGGATCCAGGATGTATTGTGGTGCAAAAAAGGAACTTGCAGACACATGGAGAGACTCCCTTATCCTAGAAATCGGAGAGAAGTCCTAGCCCCTACTTCAATTGACTTGACAGATATACGTGACCACACCAGGATGGCATTGCCATTCATGTGGAATTGGGGTGGGGGGATGGACGGGAGGATGGTCAGGGTTCATGAGAGGGGGCAACACGAGGAATGGAGGGAGGGAGAGGGAACTGGGATAGGCATGTGAAATAAAAAATAAAATAGAATATTATAAAATCAAAGCAAAAACAAACAGAAAAATCACCCAGGCCAAGAACGTACAGGCTGCTGGTATTGCAGAATACCAGGGTAAACAGCACCAGGCTCTTCCTGGTACAGAAGTCCTAAGCCATGCTCATCCAGGGGCCATGCTGGTTTGTTGATGGGCTAGGTGCATTGGGCCAGCTTTTGGGCAGTGAGAGAGGAGAGGAATTCTGAAACCCTACCAGCAAATGACCGAAGTTGCCCCTGGCCCATCCCTCCTCTCCTCAGGTGGCAGTGACTGTGATTGTAGGGACCGGGGTGGGGGTGAGGGTGGGGAGGTGGAGGATAAGGGGGTGTTGGGGAAATTAACTCTGGTAAAGATTTTTCTGTCAACTAAAAAAATACAACTAATAAAATAGATGGTAAATAGATGAGATGGGTATGTGCAGACTTGTTACAATCAGTCTGAAGCAAAGAAATCAAAATAAGATAACAGTGGTCTAGTAGACAGGTCAAAAGGCCTGTAGATTTATAGGTCAATGGAACTCATCAAAGCTGCACAGAGAACATCAAAAGGAACTTCAGGTGTTACGAGTATGATTCCACTTCTCTGGGCAATAAAACGTAGAACAGGAAAAAAGGCTTGGCCAGATCCATAGGAGTCAAAAAGAGATAAAAATAAATTGATGATAATGAAAGATAACATAAAAGGAGATCTGGTGTACCCCCACATAATCCGAATAAGGACCCAACAGTTAAGAGAGCAGAAGTTGCAGAGAGGCTCAGGGGAAAGCACCAATGTAAGAACGTACAGTCAGGAATTAAATAAATAAGATGTTCACTTCAGGCATGTACCTCTGAGTAAAAGTCACTGATCAGAAAAAAGAAAAAGAAAAAGAGAAAAGGAGAGATTTTTCTATGCTAGGGATGTCTGAGAAAGTCAGAGAAAGAGACTACAGGTAACGTAAAAAGTTATAGAGGTTCAAAGAAAAGTCGTAAAAAAGTAAGAACAAGATGAAAACTGTTTGCTGTGGGCTCTGAATCTACAAATATAAATTTAAGATTAGTAATATGAGTTAAAAATTTTGACCATACTAGGTTAATTGTTTAAAATTTCCGTTTATTTCTCTCAGGAAAAATGTATGTACTTGCTAAAAAGGTCTATCTGTGTTTCCTGTTGGAAACTTGTTTTATTACAAGAATATAGCTAAAACAAAAATGGTTTAAATGTTTTTGCTGCCTAATGCTAATAGCCCTCAGCTCAAAATTTACCTCTGAGTGCTGGTCACTAAATTCAGATTATCAGAAAATCAGATGTCTTTTTAATGCAGGGGACATTAATTCTGTTTTATGTCGAAAGCTGTCAAAATTTGATACTAGTTAAAAAGATATAATTATTAACACTGAAATTAACAAAAACTTAACAGGCACCAAGGTAACTATGGTTTTAAAGACATAAAGGGTGCTAAAATTATTTGATATTATAAGAAGCCATTACAGGATGATTAATTTTTTTATAAGACAGTTTTTAAATATTTAAATTCAGAAGGTTACATTACATTTGAGCTTTATTACATTGTTAATATTTGTACTTAAATCAAAGGGCTAAAATTTAAGGTCATAACCATACACTGTATATACTAACCAAAATTTGAGAAGCTCATTTTTTTATGATACATAGGATAATCCACCCTTGTTTTTGATAAATTTGGTAAGCATAAGTTAGTTGTATAAACTGAATCACATAGCTGTTTTATGTTTCCCTAAAAGGAGTTTGAAATTAAAATCAGTATTTTTAAAGCTAAAACTGACAATGCAACGTTCTACTTTTATAAAATCTGGTAACTAGTATAAAATGTTAAGAAACACAAGTTACCAGCCATCCTTATAGATTAACTGTTGGATATAGTCAAACTAAGTATTAGTGATTAATAACAGGAATAAACCTCACTCTGTCTCCTATACATATTCTAAAAGTTTAAGTTTAAATCGAGTAACTGAAAACCAAGTTGTCCATTAATATCTACCTGGAAAGACTTCTAATACTACAGAGATCTGTAGAATAAGGCTTTTAAATACTAACTAAAAAGCTGTAATAATTTCAGACAAAGAATCACAGAACCTAACAATGATCAAAGGTCTCTAAAGAACATTGAGGGGCAGCATGGATTGTGATGACACTGACCAGGGAGCAAATTGCTGAAACACAATGCCTACAGCATAATAGGATGCAGCTCGGACTGTGTAGAGGCTGCAGGGTACTGGAAAATTTTCTGCACCTTTGCCTAGACAAAATAAGTTCAGACTTTTCCAATTCCAGGTTCCACGGGGGGGGGCACCTCTCACATTATGTACTTGGTGAAATCTTTCTCCCCTCAATGCCATAGAAAATTGGATATGGCTAAGAATATAAGGAATGGTCCCTGTGATTTTTTTTAATAGATTCAAAATTAACATATAGTTTATCCTTCTCAGATCTCTAATTCTATTGATGGCTTGGCTAACCAAAACTTTGTGAGCTTGGCAATAAAGGCAGCCTTGATGTGGCTCCTAAATAAGAATTTAAATATATATATATATATATATATATATATATATATATATATATGTCTTTTTTGAACATTTATTTATTAATTATGCATACATTGTTCTGGCTGCGTACATGTCTGCACACACAAAGAGGATAGAACATCACATTATAAATGTTTGTGACCACAATGTAGTGGCTGGGGATTGATCTCAGGACTTCTAGAAGAGCACCCAGTAATCTTAACCTCTGCCACATCTCTCTAGCCCAAGATATATATTTCTTAAAGATGTAAAAAATTAATTTACAATATAAAAATTCAGAGCTTATCTTTTAATCAAGTTTTGATAGGCTAATAGAGCAGGGCCTCCCAGCTGTTTAGTCACAAACTCAAAGTTTTATGATTTATAGTGGGTGTTATCGAAGTGTAAATATGAAGGATGTTTCATTAGGCCTAAGGCACCACTGACCAATCTATACATGGATCGCTCTTGACAGAAGAAAAAGCTTCTAACCCAAATCTGTAAATTTTGCTAGGACTCAAAGGCATAAGTTCATTCCTGCTGTTTTATACATACCCAAAACCTACTTTTTGTACAATTTGGTTTTCAGCACAGATTGGTGATGATAATATATCTAAAACTTTTATGTCCTTTTATATAACACAGTTCATATAGGCTTCAGAGGAACAAATGTCCTAAAGCTTGGATCCACTTCTTACAGGTCAAAAGGACTGCAGATTAATACAGCTATCCTGAGGATGGAATTTTCTCCCTGGTCTTGCTGTCTTTCTTGATCACCAAAGGTAAGGAACAAAGAGTTCCAATTAAATATATACATTTTAACCTTTGTCCCCAGTTTAAACATGTCTCAGACGATTTGTGCTTCTGGCAGATGAATATCAGTTGCTGACTACAGCCTGCTCCTCTATAGTGCTCTCCCTACTTACTGTGAACCAGCCCAGCCAAGGTGAATCTTCAACAGTGTCTACAAACTGATGCCTCTGATAAATGGTCCATTTCCTGAATCCCACTTTCTTTTGTTGGTATTGTCTAGCATTTTAGCCTACTTGCAGCTAAGAAAACACTGCACAGGAAGTAGTACAGGCATGTAGCTCACACAACAGTGTTTTGATTTTCAAATAGCTGTCACCTGGAGTTCTATAGCCTATAAAGCCTCCTTGAGCAGCTTGTTACTACTATGCCTACTGGTTTACTCAACTTCCAAGGAAGTGACTCCTGGCTGCAAAAGCAAATGGTTTTTACTATTAAAAATCAAACCAGCTAGGAACTCACTATGTAAGAAAAGTAAGGTAGTGGCTTAAAATTGTGAGGGGTTTATAACAGGGTAAACAGAAAGGGAAACTTGAGACCACTAATCTCAGTTCACAAGGTTTCCAAGATACAGGCAGTTCATAGAGTACAAATTTATTTACAAGGTCATCATGGAACTAAGTTAATATTATCCAGCATTTGTTTAGGCAAGATTGATAAGCACACCTGAAAGGTTGGTGTTTTTTCTTTGTTTTTACTTCTTCTCCTGAGAACAGGATGTGGGTTCTGTACTCTGTAGTCAGGGATTTATGTATTGGCAGAAATTCTTCTTCTCATTATTTTTTCCTTCTTGCAATAAGCCCTAATTTTATAACTTTTAGTTATTAATTTTTCCATCACATTTCCTCTTTGCAACAAACATTAGAGGCTCAATTTTTGGGCCTCCAATAGGTAAAAGACTTCTGGTGTTTTTTGGGGTACAGGTTATTCACATTGCCTCCTATGTATAGGAGTTTACTTTTGTTTACTTTTGATATAGCATCTCAACCAGGGAAAAGGTTAAATGTATTCTTTTCCTGTACTACTTCCTGCTTTCCTTTGCAGTGTTTTCTTGGGCATGAGATGGCTAAAATGCTATATAAAACCAATAAAAAAAAGTAGAAAAAGGAGGGGTGCTTCAGCAAATTGCACATTTATCAGAAGAATTAGTTTATAGACCCTGTTGAAGATTCACATTGGCTGTGCTGGTTCACAGTAAGTCTAGAACAGTATTTAGGAGCAGAAAGTAGTCAGTAACTGATGCTCATCTGCAAGAAGCTCAAATCTACTGAGACGTGGTTAAATTTGGAACATAAGTGTGAGAGATATTATCATCACTACTGAAATATATATTGTAGAAAAAGAAGATATTGGGTATCTGTAAACAGCAGGAATGTACTTATGCCTTTGAGTCCTAGCAAAAACTACAGATTTGGGTTACAAACTTGTACATTTTTCTTCTGTCAAGAGAGATCCATGTATAGATTGGTCAGTGGTGCACTAGGCCTAATGAAATATCCTTCATATTTACACTTTGATGACACCCAACATAAATCATAAAACATTGATTTTGTGACTAAACAGCTGGGAGTCCCTGCAAGACTAGCTTATCCGAACTTGATTAAAAGTTAAGCTATGGATTTTTATATCGTAAATTAATTTTATATGTCTTGGATAGAGAGATGGCTCATTGGTCAAGAGTACTGGCTGCTCTTCTAGAAGTCCTGAGTTCAATCCCCAGCAACTACATTGTGGCTCACAAACATCAGTAATGAGATCTGACTACCTCGTCTCGCCTGCAGACACATGAAGGCAGAACACTGTATGCATAATTAATAATGTTCAAAAATGACTTGTATGATTTTAAATCCTTATTTAGGAGCCATATTAATGCTGCCTAATACTTCCAAGCTGACAAAGTTATGGTTAGCACAGCCATCAAAACTATCAGATGTGAGAAGGATATAGTTAATTAACTGTTCAATCCATAACCAATTGTGTACAGGATTCAGGGCAGAAGTTCTTCACCAAATACATAATGTGAGAGGCTTTTTGTTTGTTTGTTTGTCTTTTCTCTGTAGAAGAGAGACATGGAAAAGACTGACCTTCTTTTGTATAGGCAAAGCTGGTGCAAATAATTTTTCAGCATCTAAAAAGATTAAGCTGGGTCCTGCATGGCAGCAGACATTTTATTTGATCATCTTGTGCCCTGGCCCTGGCCCTGGCCCTGGCCCTGCCCCTGGCCCTGGCCCCTGGCCCCTGGCCCCTGGCCCCTGGCCCCTGGCCCCTGGCCCTGGCCCTGGAACCTGGCCCCTGGCACCTGGCCCCTGGCCCTGGCCCCTGGCCCCTGGCCCTGGCCCTGGCCCCTGGCCCTGGCCCTGCCCCTGGCCCCCGGCCCCTGGCCCCTGACCCCTGGCCCCTGGCCCCTGGCCCATGGCCCCTGGCCCCTGGCCCTGGAACCTGGCCCCTGGCCCCTGGCCCTAGCCCCTGGCCCTGGCCCTGGCCCTGGATGTTCAGTACCAATTCAAATCTAAACAATGCCTACAAACCATGGGATCAAGCTCCTCTACAGGGCAGAGAATGAAGAGGGATTATTTTGTTTTCAAAAAAGAGGAAAGGTTTGTGGTAGAGGCAATTAATTGTATTGTATCCATTCTAGGAATTAGTAAATTGAAGCATAGAAAAAAGGCATGTTGTAACTTGAGAGACGGGTAAATATGTAGAACCCATAAGAAAGAGCCCTGCTTTGTTTTTGTGAGAAACTCAGTGAGGCTGTAAGGTTAGTTCATCATTAGGTATGCTCCTTTTAGCATGTGGGAGGTGCACTAGAATGTGACACATGTTGGTTCAAAAATGTTCCTGGCAACCCTGATTGCATTCTGTATTCTGTTATCATGGGCCAAGTACCAGAGAGCAGATTCGAGAAAGTGTTATCATGGGACATTACAGTCTCCCAAGATAACTATCTCCTAAAACTTTCAATGACAGCATTTGATTTCCCTAAGAAAGTCATAGCCAAATCTCTGGAAGTTTGCCTACAGCTTTTACTGGTCTCCAAATTCTAGATTACCTAATTATCAGAGAACATTCAATTTCTTCTGTTTACGAATTTTCTCTCTCCTAAGAATTAATACTATGGAAACAAAGATAATAAGACTCACAATTATAAATCAAAAGGTGAATTTGTCATTTTTAATTGAATTCAGGATGGTGATAATCCATTTGTTAGAGTAGACTTAGGGATTATTGGATTGCAGTCCATCTCTTTTCAGGCAGCCGTCCAACATTAAATATGTAGGATCTTCTAAAAACCCTGCATATACAATGACATTGCAGCATTTAAACATTTCATGACTCTGCTCTCCGATTAAATAAGGGATGAACCTGGGAGTTTCCCACAATCATTTAAGAGTCAGTGAGAGTCAATTGTGTCGAGTATGGCTGACCATTTCATCATCTGATTATGTTGTTATTTGATTATTAAATTAGGACATTAGATATTCCATGATCAGTGGATTCCACGATGTGGGAAGCAATTATTATGGACCATATAAATATCAATTTTGTAGTTAAAATATTTAAATTAATCACAACAGTATCGTTCAAGAGCCTGGTTTGGAGCCACCATAGGGAAGTGGATGATGTTACATGAACTCATTGTTTGATTATTTAACTATATAAAATGATGAATATATCATCCATGACACCTGGAATCTTGTGCCACAGATCATCTCATTACATAATTAAAGTATTTAAAATGACAGTCTGTGTTAATAACCAAGATAAGGTAACTATGTGTAAAGATATTTAAACCAAAAATCCTCCATTCCATGAAGAGACCTGTAAAGCTTCCTCTTGTGGAGATAATGTGCAATATAATCACATTTTATGACACATTGATTCAAGTGAGGATGATGACATCCTTCATGACTGGAGTCTGGCCATGCTTCCCTCTCAGTAAAATGCTACCTCACCTATTTATTGTGACAGTTGTTAGCTATTGCTGACTTATTTAATTCTTTAAATTATGTAAAGGACAGACAATGCCATCACCGATTAGGATTAGTGTGCAAATGTCTATCAGGGACAAGGTTAGGAAAGATGTAGACATGGGCAGAGCATTTTCTGGATGATCTATGCATCTCCCTTAGTAAAAAGGATGCTGGATGATTGAGTCCAGAAGATTGCTCAGGGCCATTCGAGGAGTACAAGGACTTACCAAGGCCGGCATGGTGGTCTGGGTGTTGACTACCTGCTGTTCCTCCACATCTTCACATCGGTTGTGATCCACCATCTCCGAGACCTGGCAAAAGGATGACGACCCAGAACACGGAAGAACATCTCACTCTCAGATATGCTGGTTATGCCCCAGCTGCAACCATCTTTTCAGCTGATAGCAACATCTTGGTTACTACTTCTAAGCCAGGAATGGGCCCAATTATCTCAGATCCTGCAGCATCACAACAGAGATTCAGGTGCTGGTGATGATGTCAGGCCAACAGAATCCATCATGCAAGACAGTATGATTATCTGACGATTAACTTATCGCATTTTAAAAATCCTTGATGACAGCATACATTTCCAAATCTGTCAAGACTGCCCAGGATTTGAAGATACAAAAAAAGGTCAATGACTTACATATTTAAAGATGTAATTATAAATTCTTTCATTATATAATCTGTGAATCCTCAAGTTTGGTGCGAACTTGTGACTCAAGTGTGACAGATGATCTAACTATCTGATTATTTCATTATACAAATCAGTCTTTTTCTACTCCAGGAAGAGTGGAGTCTGGATCCACCTTGTTGGTTTTAAATTGTCTCATTTGATTTCTTTCTTTCTTTCTTTCAATCAATGTTGATATCGATTTGTTATCTCTCTAGGGGTGACTTATGAGAAATTATCTCTTTATTCATTCATTTTTGTTCATATCTTGGATTAACTACTCAATGACCCTTCAGTATTGAGCAATCATTTAGGCCTCATGCATAAAACACCATTCACTGGTTTAAAGTTTATTCATTTAATTATGAAAATCTGTCATTATGTATTCAGTGATCACTGGAGTTTTGAGCCTCCTTAGGGGAGTCCATCGTGCCAGACCATCACATCATCTAATAATACACTTACGTCCTTAACTGTTAAACTAGGAAATTAAATGATAATTCATCACTTAATTAATGAATTTAAAACACAGGTGATGTTATGGACCATAAGTACCATTTGGAGTCAGATTTTGGGAGTTGATATAACATCATCTCATTTCTTCATCATTTAGCTATATAAAGAGATCTTTACATCAGCGATATGTTTAGGACTTTTGTGCCATTTCGTCAGTGTTAATATAAAATGCCTAGTAATTTATTATCACTTTAATTTATTAAAAGGTTTAAAAAACTCATCATTGTACTTGAATGGCATTATGATTCTTTAGTTTTGATGCTTATGTCACTATAGGCATGTTGTAGCTTGAGAGACAGGTAAATATATAGAACCCAAAAGAAAGAGTCCTGCTTTGTTTTTGTTAGAAATTCAGTGAGGCTGCAAGGTTAGTTCATCTTTAGGTATGCTCCTTTTAGCATGTGGGAAGGGCACTGGAATGTGACAGGTGATGATGTCAGGCCAAAAGAATTTATCAGGCAAGACAGTATGATTATCTGACAGTTAACTGATGACAATTTAAAAATACGTGAAGACAGCATACATTTTCATATCTGGCAAGTCTGCCCAGGAATTGATGATACAAAAAAAGTTCAACGACTTAAAATTTAAAGAAGTAATTATTAAATTCTCTTATTATATAATTTGTGATCCCTGAAGTTTGGTGCCACCTTGTGTGACTCAAGTGTGACAGACCATGTAACTATCTGATTATTTCACTATTCAAATCTGTCTTTGTCTACTCCACGAAGAGTGGAGTCTGGATCCAACTTGTTGGTGTTAAATTGTATCTTGGGAATTATTTCTTTCTTTCTCTATTTATTTATTTATTTATTTAAATCAATGTTGATATCATTTTTTTATCTCTCTAGGGGGGAATTATGAGAAATTATCTCTTTATTCATTCATATTTATTTCAAATCTATGATTAAGAACTAAATGTCCCTTTAATACTCAGCAATAATTTAGGCTTCACGCATAAAACACCATCCACTTGTTTAAGGTTTATTCATTTAATTATGAAAATCTGTCATTATGTATACAATGATCAGTGGAGTTTTGAGCCTCCATAGGGGAGACCTTTGTGCCAGAACATCACATCATTATTCCAGGAAGAGATCAGTCTGACTACTCCATGTGGGAATTAAGTATGCACCGCCATGGCATCATTCAATCATATTCCATTATATATTAATTATTTAAATCGATGAACATGTTGTTCTTCTTGACTGGAGTCGGGCCAATCCTCCATGGGAGTTAATCATGTGGCATTATTTAATTATCTATGTACTACTTCCTAGACAATCACTGGAGATTGATTCCATCTTATGAAATTTAAGTATGGAGGACTAATTAATTATTAACTTATTTGATTGTGTAAGTTATGATGGTGTCATCCGTAATTTGGCTGCTGTGGGATTGACAAAGCAAGAGATCAGTACCAGAAGCAGTGCCCAGAGAATGGGGGTCACAGCCTATATGGTGATTACTGATTACATAATAGAAGATTTTTAACAATCGAATGATGACACGATTTTAAAAAACTGTACTGTTTCGCATCATCAGTTTCTGAGAGGTTGCAACAGAACTGACCCATGAAGGACACAGTGACCACCGATTTTAAAAATGGAATAACTGAATAATCTCCTGTCAGGGAATATCATCTAATCAACTCTGTCGGGCTGATAACATGACACACCACCAACAATAAATCAATGTAAATAAATATATTAGAAAGCAGGGTACAGGACTTAATTTAGAACAGTCAATTGAGGAATCCAAAATGACTGAAGGTAACATAAGACACTGCTCAAAATCATTAATCATCAGCCTAAAGCAAATCTAAACAACTCTGAGAAACCATGGGATCAAGCTCCTCTAAAGGTACGAGAATGAAGAGGAGTATATTTTATTTTCAATAAAGTGAAAAGGATTATATTAGAGTCGATTGATTGTATTGTTTCCATTGTAGAAATTAGAAAATTGAAGCATAGAAAACAGGTTTAAAATACTAATCATTGTACTTGAATGGCACAATGATGCTTTCGTTTTGGTGCTTATGTCACTACAGGCATGTTGTAGCGTGAGAGACTGGTAAATATGTAGAACTCAAAAGAAAGAGCCCTGCTTTGTTTTTGTGAGAACCTCAGTGTGGCTGTAAGGTTAGTTCATCGGTAGGTATACTCCTTTTAGCATGGGGGGAGGGGTACTAGAATGTGACAGAATGTTGGTTCATAAATGTTGCCTGGCAATCCTGCTTGCATTCTGTATCCTGGTAACATGGGCCAAGGACAAGAGAGCAGCTTAGAGAAAGTGTTATCATGGGATAACTATCTCCTAAAACTTTTCAAGACAGCATTTGATTGGGCTAAACAAGTAATAGCCACACCTTGGAAAGTGTGCCTACAGCTTTTACTGGTTACCAAATTCAAGATTACCTAAACATCAGAGAACGTAGTCTGTGGAGATACAGTACAAAGTCTTCCCTTTATGAATACTCTCTCTCCTAAGAAGTGAAACTATGGAACAAAAGATAATAAGACTCAAAATTATTCATCAAAAGGTGAGATTGCCCTTGTTGACTTCTTTCAGGAAGGTTATAATGCATTTGTTAGAGTAGACTTAGTGATTGTTGGATATCAGTCCATTTTTGAGGCAGCCTTCCAACATTAAATATGTGATATCTTCTAAAAACCCTACATACACAATGACAGTTCAGCATTTAAACATGTTAGTACTCTGCTCTGCGATTAAATAAGGGATCAAACTGTGAGTTTTCCACAATCATGTGGGAGTCAACTGAGAGAAAATTGTGTGGAGTATGGCAGACCATTTCATCCTTGGATTGTGTTGTTATTTGATTATTAAAATAGGTCATTAGATAAACAATGATCAGTGGATTGTTGTGATGCGATGTGGGAGGTAATTATTATAGACCATCTTAACGTCAATTGTGTAGTTAAAATATTTAAATTAATCACAACAGCATCGTTCATGAGCCTGGTTTGGAGCCACCTCAGGGAAGTGGATGATGTTACATGAACTCATTATTTGATTATTTAATTATATAAAACAATGATTATACCGTCCATGACACCTGGAATCTGGTGCCACACACCATCTAATTACATAATTAATGTATTTCAGTTGACAATCTGTGTTAATCCCCAAGATAATGTAAATATTTGTATAGTTATGTAAACAACAATCCTCCATTACATGAAGAGACCTATAAAGCTCCCTCTTGTGGAGTGAATATGCAATGTCATCACATTTCATGATTCATTGACTCAATTGATGATGATGACATCCTTCGTGCCTGGAGTCTGGCTATGCTTCCCTGCCAGTAAAATGCTACATACCCTATTTATTGTGACAGTTAGCTATTACTGACTTATTTAATTCTTTAAATTATGTAAACGAAAGACAGTGCCATCACCCTTTACGGTTCGGATGAAAATATCTGTCAGGGACAAGTTTAGGAAAGTTGTAGACATGTACAGAGCATTTTCTGAATGATCTATGCATCATCCAGAGTACGAGGATGATTGAGTCCAGAAGGTTGCACTGTGCCAACCGAGAAGTACATGGACTACACCAATGCCGGCACGGTGGTCTGGGTGTTGACTACCTGCTGTTTCTCCACATCTTCACATCGTTTTTGATCTACCATGAGAAGAAGGAGTGGCACTAGGAGATTGGCACCATCACCGAGTCCTGGCGAAAGGATGATGACTCAGATCACAGAAGAACATCTCTCTCTCAGCTATACTGGTGATATACCTGCTGCAGCCATCTTTTCAGCTGTTATCAAAATTGTGTTTACTACTGCTACACCAGGATTGGGCCCAATATCTCATGACCTGCTGCACCACAGCAGAGATTCAGGTGCTTGTGATGAGGTCAGGCCAACAGAACTCATCAGGCAGGACTGTATGGTTATCTGATGAATAACTGATGTCATTTTAAAAATGCGTGATGACAGCATACTGTTTCTTACCTGGCAAGGCTGCCCAGGAATTGATGATACAAAAATGTCAATGGCTTACATATTTAAAGATGTAATTATTCAATTCTTTCATTATAAAATCTGTGATCCCTCAAGTTTGGCGCAATCTTGTGTGACTGAAGTGTGACAGACGATCTAACTATCTGATTATTTCATTATTCAAATCTGTGTTTTTCTACTCCAGGAAGAGTGGAGTCTAGATTCACCTTGTTGGTGTTAAATTATATCTTGTGAATTCTTTCTTTCATTTTTCTTTCTTTCCTTCTTTCTTTTTGCCTTTCTTTATTTAAATCGATGTTGATATCATTTTTTTATCTCTCTAGGGGGGAATTATGAGAAATTATCTGTTTATTCATTCATTTTTAGTTCAAATCTATGACTAAGAACTCAATGTCTCTTCAGTATTGAACAATCATTTCGGCTTCACACATAAAACACCATCCACTTGTTTAATGTTTATTCATTTAATTATTAAAATCTGTCATTATGTATTCAGTGATCACTGGAGTTTTGAGCCTCCTTAGGGGAGACCATTGTACCAGACCGTCACATCATCTAATACTACACTTACTTCTTTAACTGTTAAACTAGGAAATTAAGTAATAATACATCATTTAATTTACGTATTTAAAATACAGGTAATTTTATGGACAATAAGTCCTTTTGGAGTCAGATTTTTGGGAGTTGATGATGTAATATCAGTTCATTACTCCATCATTTAGCTATGTAAATAGATCTTTACATCAGCGATAGGTTTAGGACTTTGGTGCCATCTCTTCAGTGTTACTATAAAAAACCCACTAATTAATTATCAATTTATTTTTTTAAATACATCATTATTGTAGGCAGAGATCAGTCTGACTACTCCATGTGGGATTTAAGTATGCACCACCATGTCATTATTCAACCATTTTTTATTTTATATAAATTATTTTAATCGATGAAGATGTTGTTCTCCTTGACTGCAGTAGGGCCATTCCTCCACGGCAGTAAATAATGTGGCATTATTTAATTATCTAAGTACTACTTCCTGGACAATCACTGGAGTTTGGTTCCATCTTATGAAAGTTAAGTATGGAGGACTCTCCAATTATTAACTTATTTGATTGAGTAAGTAATGATGGTGTCATCCGTCATTTGGATTCTGTGGGATTGACACAGCAGGAGATCGGTACCAGAAGCAGTGCCCAGAGAATGGCGGACACTACCTTATACAGTGATTACTGATTACGTAATAGCAGATTTTTTTATCAATCGAATGATTACACGATTTTTTAAAAAAAAAAAAACTGTACTGTTTCGCATCATTGTTTTCTGAGAGGTTGTAACAGAACTGACCCATGAAGGACACAGTGACCAGCGAATTGAAAAATGGAATAACTGACTATTCTCCTGATCAGAGAATCTCATCTAATGAACTCTGTCGGGCTGATAACATGACACACCACCAACAATAAATAACTCTAAATAACCATATTAGAAAGCGGGGTACAATGCTTAATAGAGAACAGTCAATTGAGGAATCCAAAATGACTGAAAGAAACATAAGACACTGCTGAAAATCCTTAATCTTCAGCCTAATGCAAATCTAAACAACCCTGAGAAACCATGGGACCAAGCTCCTCTAAAGGTAAGAGAATGAAGAGGAGTTTATTTCATTTTCAATAAAGAGAAAGGGATTATGGCAGAGGCTATTAATTGTATTGTTTCCATTGTAGAAATTAAAACATTGAAGCATAGAAAACAGGGTTAATTACTCATTATTGTACTTGAATGCAAAAATGATTCTTTCATTTTCATGCTTATGTCACTATAGGCATGTTGTAGCTTGAGAGACTGGTAAATATGTAGAACTCAAAAGAATGAGCCCTGCTTTGTTTTTGTGGAAAGTCAGTGAGGCTGTAAGGTTAGTTCATCGGTGGGTATACTCCTTTTAGCATGAGAGAGGGGAACTAAAATGTGACAGAATTTTGGTTCATAAATGTTGCCTGGCAATCCTGCTTGCTTTCTGTATCCTGGTTTCATGGGCCACGGATAAGAAAGCAACATCGAGAAATTGTTATCATGGGACTTTACAGTCTCTCAAGATAACTGTCTCCTAAACCTTTTAATGACAGCAATTGATTCGCGTAAACAAGTCATAGCCATACCTCTGGAAGTGTGCCTACAGCTTTTACTGGTTACCAAATTCAAGATTACCTAATTATCAGAGAACATAGTTAGTCTGTGGAGAAACAGTTCAAAGTCTTCTGTTTATGGATGCTTTCTCTCCTTAGAAGTATAACTATGGAACAAAAGATAATAAGTCTCATGATCATTAATCAAAAGTTGTGTTTTCCATTGTTAACTTTCTTCAGGAAGGTGATAATCCATTTGTTAGAGTAGACTTAGGGATTACTGGATTGCAGTCCATCCGTTTGAGGTAGCCGTCCGACATTAAATAAGTGATATCTTCTAAAATCCCTGCATACACAATGACATTTCAGCAATTAAACTTTTTACTACTCAACTCTGCGATTAACTAAGGCATGAACCTGCAAGTTTCACACAATCATGTGGGAGTCAAGTAAGAGTCAACTGTGTTGAGTATGGAAGACAATTTCATCCTCTGATTATGTTATTTGATTATTAAAATAGGACATTAGATAATCCCTGATCAGTGGATTGTCGTTCCACGATGTGGGAGGCAATATTATAGACCATCTAAATATCATTTATGTAGTTAAAATATTTAAATTTATCACGACAGCATCGTTCATGAGCCTGGTTTGGAGCCACCTTTGGGAAGTGGATAATGTTACATGAACTCATTATTTGATTATTTAATTATATAAAACAATGATTATATCATCTATTACACCTGGAATTTGGTGCCACAGATCATCTAATTACATAATTAAAGTATTTAAATTGTCAATTCCTGTTAATACCCAAGAAAATATAATTATTTGTATAATTCTGTAAACCAAAATTCCACCATTCCATGAAGAGACCTGTAAAGCTCCCTCTTGTGACGTTAATGTGCAATAATCATCACAGTTTATGAGTCATTGTTTCAATTGATGATGACATCCTTCACCACTGGAGTCTGGCCGTGCTTCCCTGCCAGTAATATGCTTCATCCCCTATTTATTGTGACAGGTAGCTATTACTGACTTATTTAATTCTTTAAAATAAGTAAACGACAGACAGTGCCATTACCAATTAGGGTTCGGGTGCAAAAATCTGTCAGGGACAAGGTTAGGAAAGTTGTAGACATGGGCAGAGCATTTTCTGAATTATCTATGCATCTTCCAGAGTAAGAGGGAGGCTGGATGATTGAGTCCAGAAGGTTGCACGGTGCCAACCGAGAAGTACAAGGACTTCACCAAGGCCGGCACGTTGGTCTGGGTGTTGACTACCTGCTCTTCCTCCAAATCTTCACATTGGTTGTGATCTACCATGAAAAGAAGGAGTGGCACTAGGAGGTCGGCACCATCACCGATTCCTGACAAAAGGATGATGACTCAGAACACGGAAGAATATCTCTCTCATTTATGCTGGTGATGCCCCTGGTGCAGCCATCTTTTCAGCTGATATCAACATTGTAGCTACTACTGCTACACCAGGTTTGCGCCTATTGTCTCACGTCCTGCTGCACCACAACAGAGATTCAGGTGCTGGTGATGATGTCATTCCAAAGAATTCATCAGGCAAGACAGTATGTTTATCTGACCATTAACTGATGGCATTTTAAAAATGCGTGATGACAGCATACATTTTTATATCTGGCAAGTCTGCCCAGGAATTGATGAAACAAAAAAATGTCAACGTCTTACATATTTAAAGATGTAATTATTAAATTCTTTCATTATATAATTTGTGATCCCTGAAGTTTGGTGCCCCCTTGTGTGACTCATGTGTGACGATCTAACTATCTGATTATTTCATTATTTAAATCTGTCTTTTTCTACTCCAGGAAGAGTGGAGTCTGGATCCACCTTGTTGGTGTTAAATTGTATCTTGTGAATTCTTCCTTTCTTCCTTCCTTCCTTTCTTTCTTTCTTTCTTTATTTTTTTTATTTAAATCAATGTTGATATCAATTTCTTATCACTCTAGGGGTGTATTATGAGATATTATCTCTTTATTCATTCATTTTTTGTTCAAATCTATGTTTAAGAACTCAATGACTCTTCAGTATTGAGTAATCATTTAGGCTTCACACATAAAACACCATCCACTTGCTAAAGATTTATTCATTTAATTATGAAAAATCTGTCAGTATGTATTCAGTGATCACTGGAATTTTGAGCCTCCTTATGGGAGACAATTGTGCCACACAATTACATCATCTAAATCTACACTTACTCCTTTAACTTTTAAACTAGGAAATTAAGTAATAATTGATCATTTAATTTACGTATTTAAAATAGTGGTAATGTTGTGGACCATAAGTCCCTTTTGGAGTCAGATTTTGGGAGCTGATGATGTAATATCGTCTCATTACTTCATCATTTAGCTTTGTAAATAGATCTTTACATCAGCGATAGGTTTATGACTTTGGTGCCATCTCGTCAGTGTTAGTATAAAAGGCCCGGTAATTAATTATCAATTTAATTTTTTAAAAACATCATTATTCCAGTAAGAGATCAGTCTGACTACTCCATGTGGGATTTAAGTATGCACCACCAAGTCATTTTTCAATCATTTTTCATTATATATTAATTATTTAAATCGATGAAGATGTTCTTCTTCACTGGAATCTGGCCATTCCTCCATGGGAGTTAATCGTGGCAAGGAAGTACTCCTTCCTTGACAATCACTGGAGTTTGGTTCCATCTTATGATAGTTAAGTATGCAGGACTATCCAATTATTAACTTATTTGATTGCATAAGTAATGATGTTGTCATCCATCATTTGGCTGCTGTTCGACTGACACAGTGGGAGATCGGTACCAGAAGCAGTGCCCAGAGAATGAGGGACCCTGCGTTATCCAGTGGTTACTGATTACATAATAGAAGATTTTTTACAATCGAATGATTACACGATATATAAAAAACTGTATTGTTTCGCACCATAAGTTTCTGATAGTTTGCAACAGAATTGACACAGGAAGGGCAAAGTCACCACCGAGTTTAAAAATGGAGTAACAGAATAATCTCATGATGAGCTAATCTCATCAGATGAACTCTGTTGGGCTGATAACATGACTCACCACCAATTCTAAAGAACTCTAAATAACCATATTATAAATTGGGATACAGGATTCCACAGAGAATTATCAGTTGTGGAATCAAAAATGACTTAAAGGAACATATTACAGTGCTCAAAATCCTTAGCCATCAGCGATATGCATATCAAAACAACTCTCAGAAACTATTTGATCAAGATGATCTAAAGATTAGAGAATGAATAGAAGTTTATTTCGTTTTCAGTAAACAGAAAATGAGTATGGTAGAGGTGATTAATGGTATTGTTTGCATACTGGAAATGAGAAATTGAACCATAGAAAATATGTTTAAATGCTCATCAGTGTACTTGAATGGCATAATGATGCTTTCGTTTTCATGCTTATATCACTATAGGAATGTTATAGCTTGAGAGACTAGTAACTAGGTATGACTCAAAAAAAGAGCCCTGCTCTTGTTGGACTGTTTGACTATATACTGTATAAACTGGACATGCAGGATCCACAGAAAAGTGACTGCTGATTCAAGATGGACATTACTACCGAGTTCCTGCTTCATGGAAGAGTCTGTCAGACAGTCTGCAGGACATAGAGAAAAGTGACTGACAACCTGCCAATACAAGAAGACAGTTTAAAGTTCCGTGCTTTGCTGAAGAGTCTGCTAGACACACTATGGTCTATGGGTTAAAGATGAAATATTACAAAAGAACTTCGGGTGACCAGGCAGTGATTTGTCTCTGTCATTTCTAGAGTTTATATATTAACCATTTGTGGTCTTTGATGGAGATAGGTTTAAAGATAAGTTACATATAGGACTTTAGATTCACAAATATAGGATAGATGATAGAATAGTTTCTTTTAGTCTTGCTAAATGTTAATGGACTAAATATTGTTAACTGTGATTCTTACTTGATAACTGTTGTGTTATATATTTTGCTATGTTAAGGTTAAAACCCTTCTTTTTATTTTAGACAGAAAAGAGGAGATGATGGGAGATGTCATTCTGTATATGTTTCTCAAACTGTTTAATGAATAAGACACTGTTGGCCAATAGTAAAGCAAGATAGGCGGGACTAGAAGACAAGGAGGAAAGAGAAATTAGTGTGGAGAGTCAAGATGGAGAGTCTGGAGAAAGCAGTATGCCAGCCAGCTCCCCTGTAAGAGAAATACATAGATCAACAGACATGGGTTAATACTTAAGACAGAGCTAGCCGATAAGAAACAAGTACCTGGCCTACAGAATTATATCTAATACAGAGTCTCAGTGTGTTAATTGGGGCTTGCACGGCGGCGGGACAAGACAAGGTGGCGGGCAGAAAAACCGTACTCCTTACACTTGGTCTACACACCATGGCCTATAGGTTGAAGATGGAAGATTACAGAAGAATGCCAGATCGGACCAGGTGAGTTGTCCATTTCAATTGTAGAGTTTATATATTATCCTTGTGTGTTCTTTGATGGAGTTGAAGACTGATAGCTAAGGTTATAGTTTTCCTTAGTTGGGATTAAAGTTACATATAGGACTTCAGACGCACAAAGATTGTATAGATCATAGAATATTTTCTTTAAATCTTACTAAATGTTAATGAACTGAAAAACAACTTCTATATGTGATTCCTGTTATAAACCTAAGTTTTATTACAAGAATAGATCTAAAACAAAAATGGTTTAAATGTTTTTGGGGCCTAATGCTAACAGCCCTAAGCTCAAAATATATTTGTGAACTCTGGTCATTACATTCAGATGATCAGAAAATCAGATGTCCTTTATTGTAGATGATACACTGTTTTTTTTTTTTTTTTTTGGCCAAAGGTGTTAAAATCTGAAACCAGGTAAAAGTTTACAATTATTAACACTAGAAATTAACATAAATTCAACAGTCACCCAGGTCATAATGTGTTTAAATATATAAAGGTCAGTTTATATTTGATATCACAAAAATACATTACAGGATATGTTTTAAAAACAGATTTAAATGTTTAAATTTATAAGGTTACAAGTTATTTGTGCTTTTATTATATTTTCAATGTTTGTACTTAAATCAAAGGGCTAAAATTTAACATCACAGCCATACGCTCTATATACTAACCAAAAGTTGAGGTGCTCATTTTTTATGATACAAAAGGCAATGTGTCCTTGTTTTTTGCTACATTTGGTAAGTATAAGCTATTTAGATAAATTGAGTCACAAAGATGTTTCATGTTTCCCTAAAAGGAGTTTGATATTTAAAGCAGTATTTTTAAAGCTAAACCTGACAATACAAAGTTCATGTTTTATAAAAGCTGTTTTTAACTTATTATAAAATGTAAAGAAACACAAGTTATTAGCCATCCTTATAAATTAACTGTTGGGTATAATCAAACTAAGTATTAATGATTAATAACTGGGATAAACCTCACTCTGTCTCCCATACATGTTCTAAAATTTTAAGCTTAAACAAGGAACTGATACAAAGTTGTCTATTTAGATATACCTAGACAGACTTCTAATACTACAGGGATCTGTATAGAATAAGGCTTCCAAATGTTAACTAAAAAGCTGTAATAATATCAGACAAAGAATCACAGATCCTTTCAATGACTCTAAGCCTCTAAAGAAAATTATGGGACAGCATAGATTGTTATGAAACTGACCAGGGTGCAAGATGCACAAATACAATGTCTGCTGCCAGGTAGGGCCCAGCTTAGTCTTTGTAGAGGCTGCAGGGTACTGAAAATGTTTTTGCACCTTTGCCTAGACAAGATAAGGTCAGAGATTTCCATGTCCCTCTTCCACAGAGAAAAGACAAACAAAGAAAAAAAAACTCTCACATTATGTCCTTGGTGAAGAATTTCTGCCCTCAATTCCATAGATAATTTTTTATGTCTAGGAGTATATCAACTGGTCCCTGTCATTCAATTAAATATATCCTTCTCAGGTCTGACAGTATTGATGGCTGGGCTAACCATAACTGAGGGCTTGGCAGTGTTAGGCAGCCTTAATTTGGCTCCTAAATAAGGATCTAAAAATAGAAAGATATAAAAGTCATTTTTGAACATTTATTTATTAATTATGCATACAGTGTTCTGCCTGCATATATGTCTCAAAGGCATAAGGACATTCCTGCTCTATTACAAATACCCAACATCTACTTTTTCTACAATATGGATTTCTATTTTTTCTAAAATATGGATTTCAGCATAGATTGGTAATGGTAATATATCTAAAACTTTTATGTCCTTTTATATAACACAGTTTATATTGGCTTCAGAGGATCAAATGTCATAAAGCTTGGATCCACTTCTTATAGGTCGAAAGGACTGCAGATTGTAAGGAGTAAGGTTTTTCCTCCTGCAGCCGGTCTTGTCCCGACTACATGCCTGCCCCAATTAACACACCAATTCTCTGCATTAGATACAATTCTGTTGGCCAGGTACTTGTTTCTTATTGGCTAGCTCCGTCTTATTAACCTATTTCTATGTATTTCTACATGGTCTCCTTACCGGGGAGTGGGGCAGGCTTCTGGTCTCCCCGGTCTCTCCATCTTGACTCCTCCTTACTGCTTCCTCTTTCCTCCTTGCCTCCTAGTCCCTCCTTTCTTCCTTTTCTATTGGCAAACAGTGCTTTATTCATTAACCAGTATGAGAAATATATACAGAATGACATCTCCCAACATCTCTGTTCTGTCTAAATTAAAAGGAGGGTTTTAACCTTAACATAGCAAAATATATAACACAACAGTTATGAAATAAGAATCACAGTTAACACTATTTAGTCCATTAACATTTAGCAAGTTTAAGAAACTATTCTATCATCTATCCTATATTTGCGAGTCAAAAGTCCTATATGTAATTTATCTTTACTCCTAACTAAGAAAAACTATAACCATAACTATCTGCCTTCAACTCCTTCAAAGACCACAGAAGGATAGTAGATAAACTCTAGAAATGACAGAGACAACTCACTGCCTGGTCACCCAAAGTTCTTTTGTAATCTTCCTTCTTCAGCTCATAGGCCACAGTATGTCTGGCAGACTTTTCTGCAAAGCAGGAAACTTTAAACTGTCTTCTTGTATTGGCAGTTTGTCAGTCACTTTTCTTTGTGTTCAGCAGACTGTCTGGTAGGCACTTCCATGAAGAAGGAACTCTGTAGCAATGTCCATTTTGCATCAGCAGTCACATTTCTGTGGGTCCTGCATATCCAGTTTATACAGCATAAAGTCAAAAAGTCAAACAAGAGCAGTATCTTGTCGAAATGGCTATTCTCACCATACTGGAAGCAAACTCCATACATGTTTCTTTGATGTCCATCTTCCTTTCTGACATAGGCGGTGTTTTCAGGAGCATTCATGTCTCACTGTCAAGAAAATCCCTAAACCATTTTAAATGTCCTATTCTGTAGGTCTTTGAAAGGTTTGAAAAATGCCTATTCATCTCAAATACATCTCCACATATCAGAAAACATAACTCACCTAGCTGTAAGTTTTGACTATTATAGGTAACTATCTAAAATTTGTATTGAATTATACATTACATTTTTAACTGAGCTATATAAACACAGTACCTAAACAAGAGGAGAAATATACATGTCACAAAATTGACCTTAAAATGTATCAATAAATGAAAATCCATTCCAAAACAAAGTATTCATATGCATACAATTATACCCTTTTTACCTTTAAAAACATATTGGTTGTGCTCATTAATCATTTATAACCAACCATATTTAAATGAAAACAAACATTTATAAAAAATATTTGAGAATTGGTGCGTCGTTTTTTTTTCCAAACTACTTCCTGCTGATAGGGGGCACTGTTATGGGGATCCTAAGAAGATACAGAAATCCTGGCTGTAGTCTGCAAGGCTGCCTTGGTCAAGCTGTTTTGAATGTTGGATCACCAGGAATTCTGTTTCAGGGGGTCTGGCTTAATCAAACCACATTAGTCTGGAAGGAATCCACAGCTGTTTATTTTCTGTCGAAACAAAAATAGAAATCCTTTTCCCCAGTAATTTGTCCATAGACTTAAATTTTGGAGTCAAATCATTTTTAAAATATATAAATTGAATTAATTCAGCAGCACTTGTTTTAACAGCTGTTTCCTCAGCAGTCAAACAATAGAAAGACAATATAATACCATACAGTAACCAGGATCTCTCTGAGATTTTCATCTTTAATTGGCTTTATTATTACTCCGTTTCTTTTACTTTTTATTTTTTATTTTTTGAGATAGGGTTTCATTGTGTAACTTTTATCTGTCCTGGAATTCACTCTGCATACCAGGTTTAATTTGCTAATCACAGAGATCTGCTTGCCTCTGTCTCTGGAGTGCTCGGATTAAAGGTGTGTGCCACCACACCCAGATGTTCTCTGTCTTTTTAAAACCATTTTATTTTATTTTTCCCATGTCTACATATATTTTAAAACACACTGTAAACCTTTGGAGGTTTTTCTTAATATGAATCTGTCTTTACTGTAAATCTTTATCTTTTTCTGGCCATGAGTCTTTTATCTGGTAAACAACAACATTGCTAAAATGAAAGTCTTTGTTGTTTCTGCCATGGTTATCAAAGATGGCGGTGTCTATTTTACTGCCTGCACTGAGAACTGTGTTCACTGCCTTGGTCTCCTTCCTGCAGGCTTGGAGATGTGGTCACTGTCATTGCAAGCTGTTGTACACACCAATAAATTATTTTCAGTGCTTCTTCAAAGCCAGGCAGTTTTTTGCCTCTTGTGCTGAGTCAGAAATCCTCCCTTAAAGAGACACACAAATATCTGCTTGTCTCTTGCAAAGCACAGTCCAGCCAAGAAAAATGCTGCTACCAAGAAACCATGTTTGTCTTTGTTCTTTTGTTTCTAAAACCCTATTTTAAACTTTTGTTAAATTTTAAGTGGAAGTTCTTATTAGCCACTTGGGCGCCATTTGTAAGGAGTAAGATCTTGTCCCGCCTACACACCAGCCCCAATAATCACACCAAGACTCTGAATTAGATACAATTCTGTTGCCAGTTACTTGTTTCTTATCGGCTAGCTCTGTCTTAATTATTAACCCATTTCTATGTGTTTCCACGTGGTCTCCTTACCAGGAAGTAGGGCAGGCTTCTGGTCTCCCAGGTCTCTCCATCTTGACTCCTCCTTACTACTTCCTCTTTCCTGCTTTTCGGCAGTCCTTTTGACCAGTAAGAAGTGGATCCTAGCTTTACAACATTTGATGCTCTGAAACCTATATAAACTGTGTTGTATAAAATGACATAAATGTTTTAGATATATTATCATCACCAATCTGTACTTAAATCTGTATTGTAGAAAAAGTAGATATTAGGTATCTGTAAAACAGCAGGAATGTACTTATGCCTTTGAGTCCTAGCAAAAACGACAGATTTGGGTTAGAAGCTTGTGTATTATTCTTCTGTCAAGAGAGATCCATGTATAGATTGGTCAGAAGTACCTTAGTCCTGATGAAATGTCCTTCACATTTACACATAGATGACAACCAAAATAAATATAAAATCTTGAGCTTGTGACTAAATAGCTGGGAGTCACTTCTGGATAGCTTTCAGAACTTAATTAAAAGTTAAGCTCTGAATTTTTACATTGTAAATTATTGTTATATCTTTAAGACTTATATGTCTTGAGCTAGAGATATGGCTCAGAGATTAAGAGTACTGGCTGCTCTTCTAGAAGTCCTGAGTTCAAATCCCAACAATTACATTGTGGCTCAAAAACATCTATAATGAGATCTGATACCCTCTTTGGACCTGCAGATATATGCAGGCAGAACACTGTATGCATAATTAACAAATAATTGTTCTAAAATGAGTTTTATGTTTTTATATTTTTAGATCCTTATTTAGGAGCCATATTAAGGCCAATTAATACTGTCAATCTCACAAAGTTTTGTTTAGCCAAGCCATCAGTCGTATCAGAGATTTGAGAAGGATAAATTTTATGTAACTATTGAATGTATTAAATAAAACGACAGGGACCATTCCTTATATTCCTACCATAACCAATTGTCTATGGCATTGAGAGGAGAAGTTTTTCACCAATTACATAATGTGAGAGATTTTTTTTGTTTGTTTATTTTTTGTTTCTTGTTTGTTGTTTTTCTCTGTGTAACTAGGACTTGGAAAAGTCTGACCTTATATTGTCTAGGCAAATGTGGCACAGACAATTTTCCAGTACCCTACAACACAGTCTGAGCTAGGTCCTATCTAGCATCAGGCATTGTGTGTGAGCATCTTGCTCCCTGGTCCATGTCATCACAATTCATGCTGCCCCACAATGTTCTTTAGGACCTTGGGTCATTGTTAGGTTCTGTGATCTTTGTTTGATGTTATTACAGCTTTTTAGTTAACATTTAAATGCCTTATTCTACAGATCTCTGTAGTATTAGAAGTCTTTCTAGGTAGATCTTAATAGATGACTTGGTTGTAAGTTACTTGCTTTAAGCTTACACTTTTAGAACATGTATGGGAGACATAGTGAAGTTTATTCCTATTATTAGTCATTAATACTTAGTTTGAATATAACCAACAGTTAATAAATAAGGATTGCTGGTAACTTGTGTTTTTTAACCTTTTATAATAGGTTACCAGCTTTTATAAAACTAGAACTTTGCATTGTCACGTTTAGCTTTAAAAATACTCATTATAATTTGAAACATCTTTAAGGAAACATAAAACAGCTATGTGACTCAGTTTATCTAAATAACTTACGCTTACAAAATTTAGCAAAAACAAGGACGGATTGCCTTCTGTGTCATAAAAAAATGAGCATCATCTCCACTTTTGGTTAGTACATACAGTGTATGGCTGTGATCTTAAATTTCAGCCCTTTGATTTAAGTAATACATTAACAATGTAAAAAACGCACAAATATGATGTAACCTTCTGAATTTAAATATTTATAAACTGTTTTACACAATAATTAACCTTCCTGTACTTTCTGTGATGTCTAATTTAAGCACATGTTATGCCTTTAAACCTATTGTCACCTTGGTGCATGTTAATTTATGTTAATTTCCAGTGTTAATAATTGTAACTTTTTAAGTAATTTCAATTTTTAACAGCTTTAGACATAGAACAGTATTAATGTCATCTACATTAAAAAGACATCTGATTTTCTGACAATCTGATTTTAATGACCAGCACTCAGAGGTAAATTTTGAGCTGAGGGCTATTAGCATTAGACAGCAAAAACATTTAAATCATTTTTGTTTTAGCTATGTTCTTGTAATAAAACAAGTTTCCAACAGGAAACACAGATAGACATTTTTAGCAAGTACATACATTTTTCCTGAGAGAAATAAACGGAAATTTTAAACAATTAACCTAGTATGGTCAAAATTTTTAACTCATATTACTAATCTTAAATTTATATTTGTAGATTCAGAGCCCACAGCAAACAGTTTTCATCTTGTTCTTACTTTTTTACGACTTTTCTTTGAACCTCTATATCTTTTTACATTACCTGTAGTCTCTTTCTCTGATTTTCTCAGACATCCCTAGCATAGAAAAATCTCTCCTTTTCTCTTTTTCTTTTTCTTTTTTCTGATCAGTGACTTTTACTCAGAGGTACATGCCTGAAGTGAACATCTTATTTATTTAATTCCTGACTGTACGTTCTTACATTGGTGCTTTCCCCTGAGCCTCTCTGCAACTTCTGCTCTCTTAACTGTTGGGTCCTTATTCGGATTATGTGGGGGTACACCAGATCTCCTTTTATGTTATCTTTCATTATCATCAATTTATTTTTATCTCTTTTTGACTCCTATGGATCTGGCCAAGCCTTTTTTCCTGTTCTACGTTTTATTGCCCAGAGAAGTGGAATCATACTCGTAACACCTGAAGTTCCTTTTGATGTTCTCTGTGCAGCTTTGATGAGTTACATTGACCTATAAATCTACAGGCCTTTTGACCTGTCTACTAGACCACTGTTATCTTATTTTGACTTCTTTGCTTCAGACTGATTGTAACAAGTCTGCACATACCCATCTCATCTATTTACCATCTATTTTATTAGTTGTATAATTTAGTTGACATAAAAATCTTTACCAAAGTTAATTTCTCCAACACCTCCTTATCCTCCACCTCTCCACCCTCACCCCCACCCCGGTCCCTACAATCACAGTCACTGCCACCTGAGGAGAGGAGGGATGGGCCAGGGGCAACTTCGGTCATTTGCTGGTAGGGTTTCAGAATTCCTCTCCTCTCTCACTGCCCAAAAGCTGGCCCAATGCACCTAGCCCATCAACAAACAAGCATGGCTCCTGGATGAGCATTGCTTAGGACTTCTGTACCAGGAAGAGCCTGGTGCTGTTTACCCTGGTGTTCTGCATTACCTGCAGCCTGTACGATCTTGGCCTGGGTTATTTTTCTATTTGATTTGCTTTGTTTTTTTTAATATTCTATTTTATTTTTTATTTCACATGCCTATCCCAGTTCCCTCTCCCTCCCTCCATTCCTCGTGCTGCCCCCTCTCATGAACCCTGACCATCCTCCCGTCCATCCCCCCACCCCAATTCCACATGAATGGCAATGCCATCCTGGTGTGGTCACGTATATCTGTCAAGTCAATTGAAGTAGGGGCTAGGACTTCTCTCCGATTTCTAGGATAAGGGAGTCTCTCCATGTGTCTGCAAGTTCCTTTTTTGCACCACAATACATCCTGGATCCACTCTCTGAGGTCCCCAAGACTGCTCAGTTCTTCTGGCTGAGACTCATATTCAGAGACACCTGAGTCAGTCCCATTCTGGATGCCAAGCTATCAGTCTAGAGGCCCATTATCTACTCCTTGTTCCGGTCAGCTGTCTGTATTTTTCTACAACCTGGTCTTTTCCTCTCCATTTGCATCTAGATTCTAGTTCGACTCAGTGTTTAGGTGTGGGTGTTTGCTTCTGTTTCCAACAGTACTAGAGGAGGGTTCCCTGATGATGAATAAGGTAGTTGTTGAACTCAGTACCCATGAAGGGAATTTATGGTAGCTTTTCCATGGTTGCTCAAATTGTTATTTGGAAACAGTTTTGTAGGTCTCTAGACCATTCTTTAGATTAAGTTTTCTCTTTAAACCGCTAAAGGCTCCCTCTTTTATGCTGTTTCTCTCTCTCCCTCTCTCTCTCTCACTCCCATTCTCTCTCTCTTCTGTCTTCTATTCCTACCCTGACTCAATCTTCATAGGATCCCCTGCTTTCCTCCTCCCACTCTGTTTCTCCTAATTCTCTCTACATTCTGTGACCCCCCAACCTCCCATGTGCTCTGGGGGACTTCTCCTTTCAACCTTGTGTGAGGGACATTATATGAATCTCTTAGAATACACCTTCTATCCTAGTTTCACTTGCGGTGTGAATTATAGGCTGGTGATCCATTGCTCTAGCTCTTGAATACATATATGAGTGAGTATATTCTATCTTCATGTTTTTGTGATTGGGTTACCTCATTCAGAATTGTTACTTCAAGAGCCATCCATTTGCCTGTGAATTTCAAGATTCCATTATTTTTTCTCTGCAGAGTAGTATTCCATTGTGAAGATGTGCCACATCTTCTTTATCCATTCTTCAATTGAGAGGTATCTAGGTTGCTTCCAGGTTCTTGCTATTACAAAAGATGCTGCTATCAACATAGCTGAGCAGATGTCTTTGTTGCATGGAGGTGGATCATTTGGGAATATGTCTCAGAAGGGGATGGTAAACTAATTCCCATTTTCCTGAGGAACTACTATACTGATCTCCAAAATGGGTGTATGAGTTTGCATTCCCACCAGCATTAGAGGAGTGTTCCCATTTCTCCATGTCTTCTCTGGTATAAGTTGTCATTGTGTTTCTAATATTAGCCATTGTGGCAGGAATAAGATGGTATCACAAAGTTGTTTTGATTTGCATTTCCCTGATAGCTAAGGATGTTGAACACTTTCTTAAGTGTTTTTAAGGTTTTTTTGATTTCATCTGTTGATAATTCTTTCTTCAGTTCTGTACCACATTTTTTTAATAGGGTTATTTCGTGTTTTGTTTGATTAGTGTATTGAGTTCTTTGTATATTTTGGAATCAGCCCTTTGTCGGATATAGTATGGGTGAAAATCTTTTCCAAGTCTGTAGCCTGTCATTTGGTCTTTTCATTGTGTCCTTTTCCTTACAGAAGTTCTAAGTTTGAAGATGTCCCATTCTTTAATTGTGGCTCTCAATGGCTGTGCTCCTGGAGTTATGTTCAGGAACCGGTCTCCTATACTAATTTGTTCAAGGGTACCTCCTACGTTCTCTTCTAAGAGGTTCAGTGTTGCTGCATTGATGTTGAGGGTCTTTGATCCCTTTGGATTTGAGTTTTGTTTATGGTGACAGACTTGGATCTATGTTCAGTCTTAAAAAAACCATCATCCAATTGTGCCAAAACCATCTCTTGAAGATGCTTTCCTCTTTCCATTATATACTTTTAGCTGTTTTGTCGAAAATCAGGTGCTTATATGAGTGTGGGTTTATATCAGAATTTTTAATTCTATTCTACTGGTCTACCTTTATGTTTTCTTTCTTTTTTGTGGCAATTCTAGGCTCTTTTCAGGATTATAGCTGTGTATTAGAGCTTACACTCAGGGATGGTGATGTCTTCTGACGTTCTTATATTGTGCAGGGCTGCTTTGGCTATCCTGGGTCTTTTGTTTTTCCATATAAAGTTCGTTATTATACTTTCAAGAATTGTGGTGGGATTTTAATGGAGATTGCATTGAATCTCTAGATTGCTTTTGACAAGATTGCCATTTTTACCATATTAACCTAGATATCCAGGAACCTGGGAGATGTTTCCATTTTCTGGTATCTTTGTTAATTTCTTTGTTTAGAACCACAAAGTTTTATCATGTAGGACTTTCACTTGTTTGGTACTCCACGATACTTTATGTAGTTTGAGGCTATTAAAAAGGGTTATGCTTCTCTTATTTCTTTCTCAGTCTATTTGTCATTTGAGTAAAGTAGGACTATTGGTTTTTTTTTTTTTTTGAGATTACATGTATCTTGATACTTTGGTAAATGTGTGTATCAGCAGTAGGAGTTGGCTGATATAGTTTCTTGGGTCGTTTATGTAAACTATCATATCATATGCAAATAGAGACAGTTTGATATCTTCATTCCCATTTGAATCCCCTTGATCTGCTTTTGTAGCCAGACTCTAGAAAGGGAAATTTTGACTCTTGGTTTCCAGGATGCATTCAAGGGAAGTGGATGTGTGAGGTGAAAGCCGATTATACATTGGAAGTCCTGCCATTTGAATCCCCTTTTAGTTTGACAAACAGGAATTGCAAATTAGAGGTGATTGATTTTCGGGATGCCCATCATAAATTCTAGAATGTGTGGGTTGGAACAGAGGATGGTGTCTGCTCTCCACATGTCTTCAGAGAGACCCACCAGTGGTAAATCATACCGAAAGACAGGGAAAAGAGGTTGTGACTGTGGTGATGATCCTTTCCCTCAATTCCAGAAATCTCTGTGAATACCTGGAATATTTCCACTGCTGGGCCCAGCAGAGAAAAGATGTGCTGCAGGTGATCTGTGAAAAGCTGGAGTTTGGGGCCCTCCCTGTCTATAATGCCCTAGAGCTTCTGGAGGTATTTGTGCCATGCAGTATACAGGAACTGGAAGTTAATGCTCGCTTGGACCTGAGGCCCCTTGCCAAGTTTGCCCCTGGCCTGGGCCAGATGAAAAACCTTCAGAAACTCCTTCTTCAAGAAGTCTTCACACCCTTGTATTAGTTATGGAACCAAGAGATGAAACGACAGTGTTTTCGACAGATCGTTTCACAGTTCTCCCAACTCAACAAGCACCAGCTTCTCTGTATGAATCATGTCTTCCTCCTGAATGCAAGACTGCATCAAGTGCTCAGGTAAGGAAGGATAGAGAGCTTGTTTCACAGGCCAGAGAACAGCCTTTCCATGTTACATGAAACATCAGTGTACACCTGGGGCTTGCCAGCCACTGGTGACTACACACGGATATGACCTCTGAATGATTGCTCTAGTAGTCTTTCTGCTATTCATGCAACCATCAACGAGAAACGGTCTTTGAAACCTGACCTACAGAGGGGAGGGTGTCTTAAGTCACAAGTTGCCCCATGTCAGCACTGTCCTCCGAACTGTATGCACAGTTTACATCTCTCTCTGATTTTCCAAGGGACAGGGGCTCACTGAGCACAGGTAGTGTCTACGTCAATGGAAAATAACTGAGAGTGAAGTGATTAGGTTGGGTCACAGGGAAGACCTCTCAATAGTACAGAGGCTGTGCTAGGAGGTGGGACTCATGAGGACCAATGTTAGCACACACAGAGAAGGCTCTGAGTTGCCACCAGGTCTTCTTTCTTGGCTTCCTGCTGGCCCCATTTGTCATCTGATGAGTCTTTGAGTTTTATAGCGCAGAGGGACCAGGGTTGGGGACCTAAGCAGTCACATGATTTTGCCTGTGCTGTTACTTCTCCATCTGAGAGCATTCTGGAATTGGCCTCCACCAAGAACTCAGAACGACATTAGGACACACTAACCTCTGCTCACTTGAAGTTGGTACCCTTACTCTACCACTATTAAACTTACTGAGATAATCTGCCTTGTCTTTCTGTAGGAACTTGGAGAGTCCCTTAGAGACCCTAGCAATCACTCGCTGCTCACTATCAGAATCAGACATGAGTTACCTGTCCCAGTTTCCAAGCGTCCATCGGCTCACACATCTGGACCTGAGTGGTGTCACCTTTTTAAATTTAAGTCATCCACTTCTGGGAAGACTGCTAGAGAAATTGACAGCTACCCTTCAGACATTAAAATTGAAGGGTTGTATGCTCATGGACTTCCAAATGGATGTCATCCTCCCTGCCCTGAGCCAGTGTTCCCAGCTGGAGGAGATGAATTTGTTGAAGAACTTCCTGTCTTTGACCAGCATTAAGAAGCTGCTTCAGCACACTGCCAACCTGACACAGCTCACCTTGGAGATGTATCCTGCCCCTGATGAAGTGTATGATGACTTTGGTGATGTCCTGCCAGACAGATTTGTCCAATGTTGTTCTGAGCTCTTGGACACTCTTAGAGCAATAAGACAGCCAAAGGAGGTCTACTTTGTGAGTAAGAAGTGTCTAGATTGCAGGCAATTCTGTGTCTATGACCAGGAGGCCTCCCTATGTTCATGTTGGGAATAAAGGATGAGAGATTACTGCTGGCCTGAGAAAGGAAAGCAAGGACTCCAGTGACTCTTTAGAGAGACACAGAGCTTGTTTATTCAAGGTGTTTTGGATATACTTGGAGACAATGTCATCCCAAGGAATCAGAGGAGAGAGAGAGAGAAGCTTTGACATGGACAATCAGGGCCTGCTCATCTGCTCAGGGCCAACGGTGAAGACCCAACCTCAGATAGGAAAAGGGATTTGAGAACACTGTGGACTGACCCCACCACAGTCAGTGTGTGAGAGTTCAGATAAACAGTGGAGGGGATAAAGACAGAGCATAGTACAAAGAGCACCATGGACTGGATGAAATGTGTTCCATGTCTCTGCCTCCACCTTTTCTTTGCCTGACTTACATAAAGATTTGTAATATGTGCACATATATTTCCTTTTTGAAGAGTAACATTGACTGTAGAATGAACTGTTGTTGAGAGTACGGTCCTCTCCCTTTTCAACTGAGATCTGTCTTTCTGTGGTTATGAGAGGCATTTAAGCTGGATATTACTTGCCCCACCCACACTCCTTAACGTTACAGTTTCCAATAAGCTTAATAAAAAACGTTTTTGCATGAGAGAGTGTGTTGCACACTTTTAATTTACTAAGGTTTTCCCTTGACAATCCGAGACTTGTGCACTGTGCTCACTGTGTTTGCATATTCTTTTGTCTCTTTGTCTCTACACCTTCTGTGTCTTAGAACTTTCAGGCAGATACTAACCTAACATGCCACACTCTTGGGATTTTTATACCTCAGCTTCATGTAATCTCATCATAAATTCCGAGAGAAACTCTTGGAATGAGGGATGGCTCATCAAATGAGGGTGCTTCATAAATTCTCTGGGGACCAGTGTTTGATCTTAGCGGGCAGAAACACTTGGACCTCTTTCTGGTTATCTGACATTCATTTCTGGCTTCTGGAAGCGCTTGCTGTTACCTCCATCTACATACACACATACCACACACATGCCCTTCAAAAGACATTTTCTTAAAGATAAGTAAAGTTAAAGTATGGAAAAACATAAATATATTGATAGTATTAAACAGGAAGCCAGTCTAGAGGTGGATATCCCCACAGGGTTTAACCTGTAAGTATGAAAAAGATAACAGCAAGTAGAATGGTGATGCCCATGTGGGAATCTCCATAGATTCTGGTAAACGGTCCCTATGTGTTTCTGCAGCCTGGCCTTGTCCTCCCTGCCTGCATCTTGATTCCAGTTGTCTCAGTGTTTAGTTGTTGGTATTTGCTTATGCTTCCATCAGGTACTAGATGAGGGCTCCATGGTATTGGATAAATTAGTTGTTGATCTCATTATCAGGGAAGGGCATTTATGGTAGCTTTTGCAATGTTGCACAGATTTTTAACTGGGGTCATTCTCGTAGGTATTTGGACATTTCTTTAGGTTCAGTTTTCTCTTCAATCCTATAATGGCTCCCCTTTTTATGGTCT
This sequence comes from Phodopus roborovskii, assembly GCF_943737965.1. Lineage (NCBI taxonomy): Eukaryota > Metazoa > Chordata > Mammalia > Rodentia > Cricetidae > Phodopus > Phodopus roborovskii. The sequence continues at coordinate 246,106 of NW_026125834.1, forward strand.
CTCTCTTTCTCTTTCTCTCTCTTTTCTCTCCTATTCCTTTGCTGACTCAGTCTTCCTAATCCCACGTGGTTTCCCCTCCTCCCCTTCTATTTCTCCTAGTCCCCACCACACTAACGGCTCCCCAATCCCCTTGTGCTCTGGAGAATTTTTTGTTTCCACCTTCATTGAGGGACCTTATATGAATATCTTAGATCTTCCTTGTGTATCAGTTTCTCTGGTGTTGTCAATTATATGCTGGTGATCCTTTGCTCTATGTCTAAAATACATATGTGAGCAAGTACATAGCATGTCCTTCTTTTTGTGACTGTGTTACTTCTTTCAGGATGGTTTCTTCAAGTTCCATCCTCTTGCCTGAGAATTTCAAGATTCCATTGTTTTTTCTTTCACCCCAGAGAGTAGTATTCCATTGTGTAGATGTGCCATCATATCTTCTTTATCCATTCTTCAGTTGAGGGGCATCAAGGTTGCATCCACGTTCTTGCTGTTACACATAATGCACCACGAACACAGTTGAGCACATGTCTTTCTTGCATGGATGTGCATCCTTTGGGTATATGACTAAGAGAGGGATCAGTGGGTCCTGTGTTAGACTCATTCCCAATTTCCTGAGGAACGACCACACTGACCTCCAAATTGGCTGTGTAAGTTTGCACTCTCAGCAGCAGAGAAGGAGTGTTCTCCTTTCTCCACATCCTCTCCAGCATAAGATGTCATTGGTGTTCCTAATTTTAGCCATTCTGGCAGAAGTAAGATGGTATCTCAAAGTTCTTTTGATTTGCATTTCCATGATAGTTAAGGATGTTGATCACTTCTTTTCGTGTCTTTCGGCCATTTTGAATTCCTCCATTGAGAATACTTTTCATTTCTGTACCCCATTTTTTAATAGGGTTATTTGGTGTTTTGATGGCTATTTTCTTGCTTTTTTTTTTTGAGATCAGCCCTCTGTCAGATGTAGGGTTGGTGAAAATCTCTTCCCAGTCTGTGGGCTGCCATTTGGTCTTGTCAACTGTGTCCTTTGCTTTATAGAAGCTTCTAAGTTTGAGGAGGTCCCATTTACTAATTGTCAATCTCAGTGTCTGGAATTAAGTTTTGGAAGGGGTCTTCTATACAACTTTGTTGAAGGGTACCTCCCACTTTCTCTTCTAAGAGGTTCAGTGTGGCAGGATTTATCATGATGTGTTTGTTCCGTTTGACTTGAGGTTTGTGCATGGCGATAGACATGGTTCTATCTGCAGTTCTACACACCATCATCCAGTTGTGCCAGCATCATTTGTTGAAGATGATTTACTCCTCCCATTGTATAGTTTTAACTGTTTTGTCAAAAATCAGGTGTTCGAAGGTGTGTGCGTTATTATCAGGTTTTCTATTCAATTCTATTGGTCTACTGCTCTATTTCTTGGCAATACCAGGTCCTTTTCAGGAGTATTGCTCTGTAGTAGAGCTTAAAGTTGGGAATGGTGATGACCTCAGAACTTCCTTTATTGTACAGGATAGTTTGCCTATCCTGGTTCTCTTGTTTTCCAATATAAAGTCCATTATTATTATCCTTTCAAGGTTCGTGAAGAATTGTGCTGGGATTTTAATGGGGATGGCACAGTATCTATGGATTGATTTCGACAAGATTGCCATTTTTACAATGTTCATCCTACCAAGAGCATGGGAGATCTTTCCATTTTCTGCTATCTTCTTGAATTTCTTTCTTTAAAGCCACAAAGTTCTTATTATTAGGTCATTTGCTTATTTGGTAAGCATTACCCCAAGGTATTCTATGTTGTATGTGGCTATTGTAAATGATGATGTGTCTCAGATTTCTTTCTCAGCCCCTTTGTTGTCTGAATAAAGAAGGGCTACTCATTATTTTGGGAATATCTTGTATCCTGATAGTTTGCTGAAGGTGTTTATAAGCCTCAGGTGTTCCCTTGTAGAAGATGGTGTTTTGTTTTTTGTTTTTTTTTGTTTGTTTGTTTGTTTTGTTTTTTGTTTTTGTTTTTGTTTTTGTTTTTTTGGTGGGGGTTCGATTTTTTAAACTATCATATCATCTGCAAATAGAGAAATTTTGATTTCTTCATTTCCATTTTGTGTCTCCATGATCTACCTTTGTTTTCTTATTGCTTTAGCTAGTACTTCAAGTACAATATTGGAGATATGGAATGTGATGACAGCCTTGGCTTGTTCTTGATTTTAGAGAAATCCCCTTAAACTTCACTCCACTCAATTTGATATTGTCTGTTGGATTACTGAATAGTGCTCTTATTATGTTTAGATATGTTCCTGTTACCCCTGACCGTTCCAAGGCCTTTTTCGTGAAAGGGTGTTGATTTTTGCTGAAGGCTTTTTCAGAATCTAAGGAGATTATCGGGTGGTTATCTTTTTCAGTTTGTTTGTAAGGTGGATCACCTTGATAGATTTTAGAATGTTAAAAAACCCCTGCATACCAGTGATGAAGCCTACTTGGTCATGGTGGGTGATTTCTGTGATGTATGCTTGGATTCGGTTTGCCAGTATTTTATTTTGTATTTTTGCATCAATATTCATTAGGGATATTGGTCTGTAGTTTTTATTCCTAGTTGTGTCTTTGTGTGGCCTGGATATCAAGGTGATTGTGGCCTCCAAAAACAAATTGTTTGGCAATGTACTTTCTGTTTCTATTATGTGGAACAATTTGGGGAGTATAAAATTTAGATCTTCCTTGATTTTCCAGTAGAATTCTGGACTGAAGCCATCTGCCCCTGGTCTTTTTTGTGTGTCTCTGTGTGTGTGTTTTGGAAGGCTTTTGAAGACTGCTTCTACTTCGTTAGGTGTTTCTAGGTCTATTTATGTTGTTTGTCTGTTCTTGATTTTATTTTTGTGAAAATTATCAAGACATTTGTTCATTTCCTTTGAATTCTCAAATTTTGTGGAGTACAGGTTTTCAAGGTATGACCTGAATATTGTCTGGAGCTCACAGTGGTCACACTTTTAATACTAGCCCTAGAGAGGTACAAAAGGTAGAAGCAGGGGATTGAGAAGTCAGTCTCAGGTTTCTCCAGCCCCTCCAAGGAGAGGAAGGTGTATGAAACTTGGTGAGAGTTTGTGGAGACAGGAATAGCGCTTTCTTCCTGACATAAAGGTGAGAGGTTGTGGCCTGGCTTTCTCTGGGTCTGCTATGTATCTTGCTGCACTCAACATTATTGGCATCAAATAGGAGTTAGAGGAATTCAGATACTGTGAGTTGTAGGGTAGCATAGTACGGTCTTAGAGCTAGTACTAGGAATGTAGGGTGTTCCCACTGAGAAATACTGTCTCAAAAAAAAAATACAATTGATTTTGTAATTTTCAACAGGATCTAATTCAGTTCAATCTCTGTCCTGAAAGTAGACGTAATCAACACGAACATGTCTTGTTTCGTTATTCTTCCACTAAGTTTGGAAGGTTACTGAAGCCCAGGTTAGATTCCACTAGTCATGTCAATGATTACATAAAATGGAAAGCTGATTAAAGACTATAAAACTAATTATTTAACAATAAAGAGTCAGATGGTTAGAGTTTGACATGACTTGGGGAATGGGTTTTTACTGTTACCATAGACTGAGTCCAATCTGTTTCCTGATGGGAGATCCAATCAAACTGGTCACATACAAGCTATACCACTGAGCTCAGGTAGGAGGATTAATGAGATTTCTATGTCAGCTCAGAATGAATAAAGAGTTTAGATAGGGCTGAGCTTCATTGATCCAATGAATATGGAAATCTTACAAATGTCTACATGTCATCATGAGAGTAAATCCCAGAATTGAAAATTGGGGGAGAAGCTTTGTTTGCTTGTTTGTTTTGTTAATTTTTGGTTTTTCAAGACGTGGTTTCTGTGTACTGCATTGCAGTCTGTACTGGAATTCAATCTGTAGAACAGGCTTCTCTTGAACTCACAGAAATCTGCCTGCCTCTGTGCCCCATGTGCCGGGACTGAAGGTGTGAGTCACCAATGCCTGTGCATGGACTAGTGTTAGAGTTAACCTGAGTCTTTAGGACAATCTGGGCCCTCCCTCCCCTTTCCCACTTCTGATTCAAACAAGCAACAGCTGTGAAAGCTCAAGTATGATTGGGTGGGGATATGCTCAATTATCCAATCAGATGGCAGAATATGGCTGAAGGTGGGGATATGAATGGAAGATGTAAGAGGATATGGGCATATAAGGGTTATTCTGGCCAGGGTAAACAGAGTTGTTTGGATCCTCAAGTCACTAACACAACTGCTGGGATTGGACCACCTGTTATGTATGTGCTGATCAGGTAAGACATTCAAGCCCATGAGGACATACAACCTTACTAAGGATCTCCAGTCCCTTGGGCCATCTTAGTAACCTTGGCTTAGTTATTATGTTTGGTTTTGCTATTTGAAGCTGAAAATCTCATTTATCCCCGGTTAGCCTAGAACTCCACATGTAGCTTAATGTTATGAGAGTGTTATGAGATTTGCTGATTTTGCAGAAGGATTGACCTAGGTAAGTCAGAATGTGTGACATGGAGGGGAAGAGTGTGGATGGAGAGAAGTGACTACAGAGTTCAGAATGTGGGTCGAGTTGAATCAGAGCTGTCTTAGAGAAGTGAATAAATGAAAAGAGACAGTGGTACATGGAGCACAGGTGCTAACCTGCTGTGCCATTTAAGAGAATGATGAGGTTGCGATATTCAGGGGTTAAGACACACTGAGCAAGTACCGACCAACAACTCCAATCTGGCTTAAAATGATTTAATTCAATGTGATTATGGACTTGTTAACTGAAGATGAAGAAAATTCTGTAGAAGCCCACAGATGGCCATGAGTCTCAGCGAAGAATCATATTGACAAATTGTCAGTACTCAAACTCCTGAAGAGTGGTCTGGGGCTCATCTTGGCTCCAGGTCTAAAATATTAGAAATGACAGTGACTGTCTCCATTTCACATATTCTCCCAACAACCTCCACTGATTGAATGCAAAGTAAACTTGGCTGTGGGATTTTTAACTTTGATCTTGAGGATCAAGAAAGACATTTGAAGATGATTTCCCACAAAAGAGTCTAGCTCTTGTTTACTTTTCCACTCTCTCATTGTCCAGGGCTGTAGTATTCTGGGGAGCAGTGTTTTTGATTAGCAGAATAATGGGAAGATTTGTTGCCATGGTGGCTCATGTCCATGAGCATGAGGCCTTTGAAGGAACTATGGCTATGAGAAAGTCAGACAGTGTGTAATAGGAAATACGGAGTTTCCAACATTTCTAGAGTAGTGACCAAAGCCCGACAGGGTTTATGCCATGAAGGGACAAAGAGACCTTCTAAAATTGACTTGTCTGGAAGGGTTAATTCCTCTGAATATTACCATAGCACCTGTCTGTGTGAAGGTCAAGATGAGTTCGCCATTGACACTCCAGATGCTGGCAAGAAGTAGTCTACTCATAAATGAAGCCTTGGCTATCTCTGCTCTGAATAAGCTACCCATGGAGCTCTTCCCACCGCTATTCAAAGATGCCTTTAAGGGGAAACAAACAAAGATCTTGAGTGCTATGGTGGCAGCCGGGCCTTTCAGGTGGCTTCCCTTGGGAGACCTGATGAAGTTTCCTGACCTGGAGATCTTGAAGGCTGTGCTGGGTAGCCTTGATTTGCTGATTCAGCAGAAGGATCAACCTAGGTGACTAAGAAAATGTGACATGGAGGGGAAGAGTGTGGATGGAGAGAAGTGACTACAGAGTTCAGAATGTGGATCAAGTTGAATCAGAGCTTTCTCAGAGAAGTGAATAAATGAAAAGAGACAGTGGTGCATGGAGCACACTGCTAGGAGATATAGTCAACACACAATGAGTCTACCTCAGCCTCTGTAGCCAGCCCTTAGAAAGGGAACTTTTGAGTCTTGATTTCCAGGATGCATTCAAGGGAAGTGGATGTGTGAGGTGAAAGCCGATTATACATTGGTAGTCCTGCCATTTGAAGCCCCTTCTTATTTGACCAACAGGAATTGCAAATTAGAGGTGCTTGATTTTCTGGATTCCCATCATAACTTCTGGAACGTGTGTGCTGGAACATAGGATGGTGTCTGCTCTCCAGATGTCGTCAGAGAGACACAACGAGTGGTGCATCATCCCGAAAGTCAAGGAAAAGAGGCTGTGACTGTGATGATGAACCTTTCCCTCCATTCTAGCCATCTCAGTGAATACCTAGAGTGTTTCCACTGCGGGGCCCAGCAGAGAAATGTGCTGCAGGTGATGTGCCATCATATCTTCTTTATCCATTCCTCAGTTGATCAGCATCTAGATTGAGTCCAGGTTCTTAGTATTACAAATAATACAGCCATGAACACAGCTGAGCACATGTCTTAGTTGCATGGATGTGGATTCTTCGGTTATATGACAAAGAGGGGGATCACCGGGTTGTTTGGTAGACTGATTCCCAATGTCCTGAGGAACTGCCACACTGACCTCCAACATGGCTGTGCAAGTTTGCACTCTGAACAGCAGAGCAAGAATGTTCCTCTTTCTACACATCCTCTCCTGCAATAAGTTATCATTAGTGTTCCTAATTTTAGCCATTCTAGCTGGAGTAAGATGGTATCTCAAAGTTCTCTTGATTTGCATTTCCCTGATAGCTAAGGATGTTGATCAGTTTCTTTTGTGTCTTTCATCCTTTTTGAATTCTTCTTTTGAAAATCCTTTTCAGTTCTGTACCCCGTTTTTTAATAGGATTATTTGGTGTTTTGATGACTGTTTTCTTGCTTATTTTATATATATATATATATATATATATATATATATATATATATATATATATCTGTCAGATGTAGGATTGGTGAAAATATTTTCCCAGTCTGTGGGATTCCATTTGGTCTTGTCAACTGTGTCCTTTGCCTTCCATAATCTATCATTACATGGGTAATATATTGTTAGATGACTCTAAAGGATAAATATTAGGAAAAATGTTTGAGAAAGTAAAGGAAGATTTACCTGGCTGGGGATTACAAATTGCACCTGAAAAAAATACAAAAAGGAGAGTCTATCAACTACTTAGGATATAAAATAGGTCTACAGAAAATTAGACCATAAAAAGTACATATCAGAAGAGATCACTACAAGACTCTTAATGATCTTCAAAATTTACTAAGAGAGATTTCTCAACTGCAAACCATTATTGGAGTAGAAGGGCATGATTTGAAACACCTGAAAATGGCCCTAAAGTAGATAAGGACTTGAATAGTCCAAGAATACTATCAGCTAAAGCTGAAAAGGAATTAGAATGGGTAGAAAAGAGGATACTAGAAGCTCATGTGGACCGTGTGGATCCAAACCTAGACTGTATTCTGGTTATATTACCATCTAGAGAATATCCTTCAGGGATTTTGTTGCAGAGAGTAGATATCATATTAGAATGGATATTTCTACCACATAAAGAGAATAAAAAACTAAAAACACATATAGAAAAGATCTCTGACTTGATTATAAAAGATAAATTAAGACTTCATCAGCTAATAGGAAGGGACCCAGCAGAAATTATAGTACCTTTAACTAATGAGGAAATGTCCTCCTTATGTAAAGATAACGAATATTGGCAGAGAGATAGCAGTAATTTTTATAGGGAACTATTAGCAACAACTATCTCAAAACTGAGAGAATCAAATTCATAAAGAAAACTATGTGGATCCTTCCACGCATTGTACGAAAAACACCTATTTCTGGAGTTCATACATTCTACACTAATGCAAAAAATTGGGTAAGGCCTGATATAATAAATCAGGAAAAAATAGCAAAGTGGTTCAAAGCCCTTACAATTCTGTACAAAAGGCAGAATTGTATGCCATTCTCAGGTACTTATGGATTTAAAAGAACCTCTCAATATAGTTACTGACTCTCAATACGCAGAGAGTGTCGTTTTACACATTGAGACTGCAGAATTTATTCCTGACAATACAGAATTAACTTCATTGTTTATACAGTTACAAGATACTATCAGAAAGAGGACTCATCCACGTGAACAGCAAAGGTTTAAAAAGGGATTTTTCTATCACTTGGGAACAAGCCAAGGAAATAGTAAGGAAATATCCTACTTGTTCATTCTATAACCAAACTTCTTTACCACCAGGCAGTAACCCTAAAGGTTTAAATAGGAATTAAATATGGCAAATGGATGTGTTTCATTTTGCAGAATTTGGAAAATTAAAATATGTACATCACACTATAGATACATTTTCAGGGTTTCAATGGGCTACTGCTCTGAGCTCTGAAAAGGCTGATTCTGTTATCATACACCTATTAGAGGTAATGGATATTATGGGCATACCTGCACAAATAAAACCTGACGATGCTCCAGCATATGTCTCCAGCAATTTGAAACAGTTTTTTGAGTATTATAACATAAAGCACAAAACTGGTATACCACACAATCCTACAGGACAAGCAGTGTTTGAGAGATCCAATCATACTTTAAAAAAAATGATTCATAAACAGGCAGGAGGAACCAAGACACCCAAACATAGATTACATAATGCTTTATTAACATTAAACTTTCTTAATGTTGATGAAAAAGGAAAAACAGCTGCAGAAAGACACTGGACAATAGAAAAAACTTCTGAACTAAATCAGCCAGTGTACTTCAAGGATGTACTTACCTCATAATGGAAAGCAGGATATGTGTTACGTTGGGGTAGGGGTTTTGCATTTGTATCTACAGGAGAAGAAAAACTATGGATACCATCTAAGTTAATCAAGATCTGAGTTGAACAAGAGAAACATCTTAATGAAGAGAAATAACAAGTCATCCAACAAATGAGGTCCCATGAGGTGTGTGGAGGCCTCTCAAAGGTAGGACAAGTGTTCTGTTGTTGTTCTCACAGGAAAACAGAGAAAACCTATCATCAAACAGCCAAAAGACACTGAATATGTAGGTACCTACAGAAGAGAAGACAGCTCTTCAGATATAAGGTGAAAAAATATTTAATTGTAGTAAACTATTTCTATACAGAAATCGATTTCTCTTTACTATCTAGTATTCCTGAAGTCCCAATTCATGTAAACAAATGCTGGCTTTGGAGTTGGATTTGGCTTTTCTTCTCTAAATTCAAGCATGTTGTTAAGATTAAATTCATGGTTTCTGCCTTAAATCAAGAAGCCAGTTGGTGTAAGGCAGAAGAAAACAAAATCTAGGGAATCATTTCTTACACAATTTTCTCTCTGAAATCCTAATTTTCTCACATATGTTTTAATGCTTATTGTTGTCTTTCCTTAAAACTTGAAAATTTTACTTTAATATTGATGTGTAACTTTTCCACAAGCAATAATAACGATTCCTAACAGCAGTCTTTGAACTCTCCGGAAAGAAGATGGGGCCCCACATCGTTTCCACTTGACTCAACCTGATGCATCTGAACTACAAACATCACCTTAACACCTGTTTGAGACTGTTTTGCTTAAGATAACTCATGACTAGCTAGCTGTAATGGTGCACCTTCTTATTACACCCTGGCCAGAGTTTCAAACAGAACTAAAGTCAAGCATTTTCTGTCACACAGTGACTAGCTACATATGTCACAGCCAGTTCTGTTGAGAATATCGGTTGCTAAAAATTTTCTTCCTACAGGATACATTGAAGCAATCATCGTCCCATTTTAGCCAGAAGTAACCTTAAGATAATGATGCCCCCTTTCCCTACCCTTGGAATTTTGGGATAATAGTCATTTTCTTTGGGTTGGTTTTAGTTATTTAGGGTTGGCTATGGAAGGTGATGCTTACAATCGGGTTTATCTTTTAGAGAGGAATAGGGATTTGTTGGGAAAGGTATGGTTTCGATGGGATATTGGTAGATTAGCCTATTTTCTTGTGAATTTGAGTAAGAATGAGATACTATTTTACAGCTTACATTGTTTTGTATTCTTATATGTGGTAAGCTATGTAAAATTAAGTTTATATTTTGTTATATTGTGTGAAATCTTTCCACTTATGATGTTGTATGCACATTATTTTTTACCATATTCTATGTATGTATACTTTTCTTGTATGCAAGACATTTAATATATTGATACAATTTGGGATATTTATCATGCTGTCCTTTATAGTTCTACCTCTTGTCTTGACATTTCTACTCTACCTCTATTTTAGGGATTTATATGTATGTGTATGTATAGTTATATTGTTTAAATATGTGTTCCTGCTTTACTCAGGGAAGTTTTAATCAGTTTTTTAGCTAAGTTCCTGAGTATTACAGATTATCTTCACTCATGTTTCTTGTACCTATGAGATTAGTCAGATATAGATTCTTAATCTTCAATCACTTCATAGACATGCAGAACATGGCATTTAAATGTTTTAATATTAGTACTCCATTGACATGAGACACTGTTGCTCCTGACAGCACTGTGCACTTTCCCGAAAATATGTTGGACACTGTTGTTGCTCCTGCTGGAGTTCATTATCACCTCAGCTAATCGCCTGTTGGGCAAAGAATTGCCCCCACCTTGACCACTGATTTGGACATGCAGTCCTATGTGCTTGCAGGAGACAAATATAGAAGACTGCTAGACCTTGCCAAGTCAGGGTAAGACAGCCATTCTACCTCCCTGCTGTTGTTGTGGTCTGTCAAGTTCTGTTGGCCTTAGCCAAAACTGGGTGTACCAACGTTGCTGTGAGACCTAGGGTGACTGTCCAGGTGGCTTGCTATTTCTGTCCTTGCTGCACCTTTTGGAAGTTGTCCACCCGCACTTCCTGTGTACTCTAGTATCGTTATTTTCCTTCTCAGGTCTTGATGAAGTTGAAGATTAAACTATCACAACTATTATTCTCTCTTCCTAGTTAGATATATTAGGTACTAGACTTACGTCTTCCAGCTTAGGACAACTCTATTGTAAACTCCGTTATGCCTTCACCCTAGGACTAGATATGTAGGTCATTTTCTTCTCCATTTTCCTTTTCTTAGATCACACTTGTTATTCACTGTTTTGTATATAGTTTTGTATTAGGCCTAAATCTTTTCCTTAGACTAAAAGGGGAATTGTAGTGAGATAGTCCTTCTGTGGCACTGACCACACCCATTGGTGGCTAGAGCCAGAAGGCGAAGTGCAGTGCAGAAGTGCGCAAAAAATGAGAAGCGGTGAGTCCCTTCTCAGGTCCGCTTTGGCGGCAAAGATCTCCTTTACCATAAGGAAGAAGCAAATGTCCCAAATCTGTGGTGAGTCCACCTGGTTAGGCAAGGAACCCTGCCCGTTGGGGAATGTAGGGGAAGGGAGCGGCATCTGCTGCCTCAGTGAAACCCAGGTCCCCTGAAAATCCTAATCCCGCTTCTGACACCAGATATTGTGGTTAAATAAGGTTCAGGATAAACTAATAGGCCAAATCCATGTTTATTCGGGGAGAAATAACTTACAACCTAGACAGATGAACACCAGGAAATTCCACTCGATGCTCACCTGTCCCAGTCACGTCAGCAAGAGAGCTTTTCCCGGCTCTCCAACCTCCTTCAACAGGTCACTTCTGCCCATGATTCCACCCCGCAATGGGTGAAGTCAGTGCCACAGAAGGACTATGTCACTACACTTCCCACATGCTAAAATTAGCATACCCTCCGATGGACTAACCTTACAGCCTCACTGATTTTCTCACAAAAACAAAGCAGGGCTCCTTTTCTTTCTTTCTTTCTTTCATCCTTTCTTTCATTCATTCTTTCTTACTTATTTATTTATTTATTTATTTATTTATTGAGTTAGACATATTTACCAGTCTCTCAAGCTACAACATGCCTATAGTGATAAAAACTTGGAAACAAAAGCACCATTATGCCATTCAAGTACATTGATGTGTATTTAAGCCTATTTTCTATGCTTCAATTTTCTCATTTCCAGAAAGGAAACAGTACCATTACAATAATCGCCTCTACCATAATCCTTTCCTATTTATTGAAAATAAAATAAACTTCTCTACATTCTCTTACCTTTAGAGCAGCTTGATCTGCTCTTTAGAGCAGAGTTGTTTTGATTTGCATTTGGCTGATGATAAAGGATTTGAGCACTGTCTTATGTTTCTTTCAGTCATTTTTTATTCCTCAGGTCTGAATAGAGAATTATCAATTATCAATAACTCAATCATGAAATCACAGGAGACAATTAACACCAACAAGGAGGATCCAGACTCCACTCTTCCTGGAGTAGAAAAAGCAAGACTCGAGTAATGAACTAATCAGATAGTTACATCGACTGTCACATTTGAGTCACACAAGATGGCACCAAACTTCAGGGTACACAGATTATATATTGAAACAATGTAATAATTACATCTTTGAATATGAAAGCAGTTGAACTTTTTATATCATCAATTCCTGGGCAGTCATACTAGAACGATAAATTGTGCTGTCATCGCTGACTTTTAAAAATCCATGAGTTAATAGTCAGATAATCAAACTGTCTTGCCTGATGAACTGTGCTGGCCTGACATCATCACCAGAGCCTGAATCGCTGTTGTAGTGGGCCCATACCTGGCATATCAGTAGTAGCTAAAATAGTGATATCAGCTGACAAAGATGACTGCAACAGGGGTATCACAAGCAGAGCTGAAAGAGAGCATTCCTTTTGTGTTCTGGGTCGTCATCCTTTTGCCAGGTCTCGGTTATGGTGCCCACATCCTGGTGCCAATACTTCTTTTATTCGTAGATCACAACCAATGTGAAGATGTGGAGGAAGATCGGGGAGTCAAACACCCAGACCATCTGGCCTGCCTTTGTGAAGTCCTTGTACTTCTAGGAGGGCACCCTGAAATCTTCTGTACTTAATCATCCAGCATCCCTATTACCCTGGGTGAAGCACAGATCATTCAGCAACTGCTTTGTCCATATCTACAACCTTCCAAACCTTGTCCCTGACAGATATTTGTACCCTAATCGTAATTGATGATGTCATTGTCCATCGTTTAAATAATTTAAATAATTAAAAAGTCAGTAATAGCTAACGGTCACAATAAAGAGGTGATGTAGCATTTTACTGGCAAGTCAGAATGGCCAGACTCCAGTCATAAAGGATGTCATCATCATCAATTGAGTCAATGTATCATAAAATGTGAAGATATTGCAAATTATCTCCACAAGAGGGAGCCTTACAGGTCTCTTCATGGAATGGAAGATTGTTGTTTACATAACTATACAAATATTTACATTATCTTGGGGATTCACACAGATTGTCAATTTAAATTCATTAATTATGTAATTAGATGATCTGTGGCACCAGATTCCAGGTGTCATGGACGATATAATCATTGTTTTATATAATTAAATAATCAAATAATGAGTACATATAATATCATCCACTTCCCTAAGGTGGCTCCAAACCAGGCTCATGAACGATGCTGTCGTGATTAATTTAAATATTTTAACTACATAATTGATATTTAGATGGTCTATCATAATTGCCTTCCACATCTTGGAACCATAATCCATTGATCATGGATTATCTATAGTCCTATTTTAATAATTAAATTATGACAAGATCAGAGGATGAAATGTTCTGCCATACTCAACACAATTTTTTTCTCACTTGACTCCCACACTGTTGTGTGAAAGTTCCCGGACCATCCCTTATGTGATCACAGAGTATAGTAGTAAAATGAGTAAATGTGGAAATGTCATTGTGAATGCAGGGTTTTAGAAGATATCACATATATAATGGTGGACAGTTGCATCAAAACAGATGGACTACAATCCAATTATCCCTCAGTCTACTCTAACAAATGAATTACCGCCTTCCTGAAGGAAGTAAACAATGGAAAACTCAACTTTTGATGAATAATTGTGTCTTATTATCATTAATCCATAGTTTTACTTCTTAGGAGAGAGAGAGCATTCATAACCAGACGTCTTTGAACTGTTTCTCCACAGATTATGTTCTCTGATATTAGGTAATCTTGAATTTGGTAACCAGTAAAAGCTGTAGGCAAACTTCCAGAGACTTGGCTGTGACTTGGTGAGGTGAATCATATGCTGGGTTTAACATTTTAGGAGATAGTTGTCTTGGGAGATTGTAATGTGTCTTGATAATACTTGATCGAAGCTGCTCTGTGGTCTTTGGCCCATGATACCAGGATACAGAATGCAAGCAGGGTTGCCACACAATACTCATGAACCAACATTCTGTCACATTCTAGTGCACCTCCCACATGCTAAAATAGCATACCGACAGATGGACTAACCTTACAACCTCACTGATTTTCTCAAAATCCAAGCAGGACTCTTTTTCTGAGTTATACCTATTTACCAGTCTCTCAAGCTATATCATGACTATAGTGATTTAAGCATGAAAACGAAAGCATCATTAGGCAAATCAAGTACATTGATGAGTTTGAGCCTATTTTCTATGCTTCAATTTTCTCATTTGCAGAATAGAAACAATGCCATTTATTGCATCTACCATAAACCTTTTCTATTTACTGAAAAAAAAAACATAAATTCTCCTTACTCTCATACTTTAAGAGCAGCTTGATCACATGGTTTATCATAGTTGTTTTGATTTGCATTTGGCTGATGACTAAGCTTGTTGAGCACTGTCTTAGGTTTCTTTCAGTTACTTTTGATTTCTCAATTGATAATTCTCTATTGAGACTTGTATCATATTTCTAATATGATTATGTAGAGTAATTTCGAGTTGGTGTTGTGTCAGTCTATCAGCCTGACAGAGGTCATTAGATAAGATTCTCTGATCCTGAGATTGTTAAATTATTCAATTTGTAAAATCGTTGTTGACTGTGTCCTTCATGGGTCAGTTTTGTCGCAAAGTCCCAGAAACTGATGATGCAGAAATAATACAGTTTTATTTAAAATATTGGTTAATCATTTGATCATTAAATATCTATTATTACATAATTAGTAATCACCCAGTGTCCCTCATTCTCTGGGCACTGTTTCTGGGACCAATCTCTTTCTTTGTCAATCACACAGCAGCCAAAGCCATAATGGATGACAAAATCATTAGTCACGTAATGAAATAAGGAAATAATTGAATAGCCCTGCATGCTTCACTTTCATAAGATGGAACCAAACTCCAGTGATTGTCAAAGAGGTAATATTTACATAATTAAATAATGCCACAGGATTAACTCCCATGGAAGAATGGCCAGAGTCGAATCATGAAAGCAACATCTTTATCGATTTAAATAATTAATATGTAATGAAAAATAATTGATTAAAGACACGGTGGTGCATACTTAAATTCCACATGCAGAAGTCAGACCGTTCTCCTCCTGGAATATTGATTTACTCTAAAAACTTAAATTGATAATTAATTAGTTGGCACTTTATACTAACTCTGACAAGATGGCACCAAACTTGTGAACGTATGGCTGATGTAATGATCTATTTCAGTAGCTAAATATTCAAGTTATTATATTATGTTACATCATCAACTCCCAAAATCTGAATTTTAAGGGACATCGCCTTATTTTAAATAAGTTAATTAAATAATGAATTATTATTATTTAAATTCCTAATTTGGCAGTTGAATAAGTAAGTGTAGTTTTAGATGTTGTGACGGTCTGGCATGACTGACTCCCATAAGGAGGCTCAAAACTCCAGTGATCACTGAATAAATAATGAGAGATTTTCATAATTAAATGAACAAAAATGAAACGAGTGGATGGTGTTTTGTATGTGACTCCTATGAGATTGCTCAAAACTGAAGAGATCATTGAGTTTTTAATCCTAGATTTGAACAAAAAAAAGTAAATGAATAGTGAGATAATTTCTCATAATGCAACCCTAGAGAGATAACAAAATATCACCATTGATTTAAATAAATAAATAAATAAAATCACAGAAAACAATTAACACCAACAAGGTGGATCCAGACTCCACTCTTCCTGGAGTAGAAAAAGACAGATTTGAGAAATGAAATAATCAGATATTAAGATAGTCTGGTACAATGGAATGACACAAGGTGGTGCCAAACTTCAGGGTTCACAGTTTATATAATGAAACAATTGAAGAATTACATCTTTAAATATGTAAGTGGTTGAATTTTTTTGTATCATCAATACCTGGGCAGACATGGCACACATGATATTGTACGCTACCATCGTGGATTTTTAAAATTCCATAAGTCAATAATCATATAATCATAATTCCTTTCCTGATGAACTCTGCTGGCCTGACATCATCACCAGAGCCTGAACCAGAGCAACTTAATCAGAATCGATGATGTCACTGTCCATCGATTAAATAATTTAAATAATTAAAAAGTCAGTAATAGCTTATGGTCACATAAAAAGGTAATGTAGCATGTTACTGGCAAGTCAGAATGACCAGACACCAGTCATGAAGGATGTCATCATCATCAATTGAAACAATTAATCATAAAATGTGATGATATTGCATATGAGCTCCCCAAGAGGGAGCTTTACAAGACTCTTCATGGAATAGAGGATTATAGATTTACATAATTATACAAATCTTTACATTATCTTGGGTCTAAACAAGAACTGTCAGTTTAAATAATTTAATTATGTAATGAGATTATCTGTGGCACCATACTCCAGATGTCATGGATGATATAATCATTGTTTC
Organism: Phodopus roborovskii; assembly: GCF_943737965.1. Classification (NCBI taxonomy): domain Eukaryota; kingdom Metazoa; phylum Chordata; class Mammalia; order Rodentia; family Cricetidae; genus Phodopus; species Phodopus roborovskii. The sequence goes on from NW_026125834.1 coordinate 262,633, forward strand.
ACCTAACTAAATAATCAAATAAAGAGTTGATGTAACATCATCCACTTCATTAACATGGCTCCAAACCATGCTGTCCTGATTGATTTAAATATTTTACTTACATAATATGTAGATGATCTAAAAACTTTGACTCCCACTTCGTGGAACCATTATCCACTGATAATGGATTATCTATAGCCCTATTTTAATAATTAATTTATAACACGATCTGAGGATGAAATGCTCTGCCGCACTTGACACAATTTTCTTCTCTCTAGACTCACACACTATTGTGTGAAAGTCCCAAGTTCATCCCTTATGTGATCACAGAGTTTAGTAGTAAAATGTGTAAATGCGGACATGACATTGCATATGCAAGTTTTTAGAAGATATCAAATATTTAATGTTGGATGGCTTCCACAAAACTGATTGACTAGAATAAAATAATCTCTATGTCTTCTCTAACAAATGGATTGTCACCTTCCTCAAAGAAGTAAACAATGGAAAACTCACCTTTTGGTGAATAATTATGAGTCTTATTATCTTTTGTTCCATAGTTTTACTTCTTAGAAGAGAGAGCATTCATAAACAGAAGCCTTTGCACTGTTTCTCCACAGATTATGTTGTCTGATAATTAGGTTATCTTGAATGAGGTAACCATTAAAAGCTGTAGGCAAACTTCCAGAGATTTGGTTATGATTTGTTTAGGCGAATCACATGTTGTCTTTAAATTATAGGGGATAGTTATCTTGGGAGATTTGCAATGTCACATGAAAACAATTTCTAGTAGCTGCCCTCTGCTGCTTGGCCCATGATACCAGGATACAGAATGCAAGAAGGGTTGCCAGGCAACGTTTACAATCCAAACTTCTGTCACATTCTAGTGCCCCTCCCACATGCTAAAAGGAGCAAACCCACCGATGAACAAACCTTACATACTGACTGACTTTCTCACAAAAACAAAGCAGGGCTCTTTCTTTGGACTTCTACATATTTACCAGTCTCTCAAGCTACAACATGCCTATACTGACATAAGCATGAAAACGAAATTGTTGGTGGTGTGTCATGTTATCAGCCCGACAGAGTTCATTAGATGAGATTCCCTGATCAGGAGATTATTCAGTTATTCCATTTTTAAAACCGGTGGTCACTGTGTCCTTCATGGGTCAGTTCTGTTGCAACCTCTCAGAAACTGATGATGCGAAAGAGTACAGTTTTTTAAAATCATGTAATCATTCTATTGTTAAAAATCTACTACTACGTAATCAGTAACCACTGTACAAGGCTGTCTCCCCCATTCTCTGGGCACTTCTTCTGGTACCGATGACCTGTGGTGTCAATCCCTCAGCAGCCAAATGACAGATGAAACCAGCATTACTTACACAATCAAATAAGTTAATAATTGGATAGTCCTCTATACTTAACTTTCAAAAATAGAACCAAACTCCCATGATTGTCAAGGAAGTAGTGATTAGATAATTAAATAATTCGATGTGATTAACTCCAATGGAGGAATGGCCAGACTCTAGCCAAAAGAACAACATCTTCATCGATTTAAATAATTAATATATAATGAAAAATGATTGCATAATGACATAGTGGTGCATACTTAAATCCCACATGGAGTAGTCAGACTGATCTCTTCCTGGAATAATGATGATTTTAAAAAATAAAATTGATACTTAATTAGTGGGACTTTTATACTAACAGTGACCAGATGGCACCAAAGACCTAAACCTATCGCAGATGTAAAGATATATTTACATAGCTAAATGATGAAGTAATGAGATGATATTACATCATCGACTCCAAAAACCTGACTCCAAAAGGGACTTATGGTCCATAACATTACCTGTATTTTTAATACGTAAATTAAATGATGAATTATTACTTAATTTCCTAGTTTAACAGTTAAAAAAGTAATTGTACTATTAGATGATGTGATGTTCTGCTACAACGGTCTCCCCTAAGGAGGCTAAAAACTCAGGTGATCACTGAATACATAATGACAGATTTTCATAATTAAATGAATAAACATCAAACAAGTGGATGGTGTTTTATGCATGAAGCCTACATGATTGCTCAATATTGAAGACACATTGAATTCTTAATCATAGATTTGAACAAAAAATGAATGAATAAAGAGATAATTTCTCATAATTCACCCCTTCAGAGATAACAAAATGATATCAACATTGATTTAAATAAAGAAAGGAAGGAAGAAAGAAAGAAGAAAGAAAGGAAGAAAGAAAGACAGAAAGAAAGAAAGAAAAAAACCACAAGATACAATTTAACACCAACAAGGTGAATCCAGACTCCACTCTTCCTGTAGTAGAAAAAGACAGATTTGAATAATGAAAAAATCTGATAGTTAGATCGTCTCTCACACTTAAGTCACAAAAAGGTGGCACCAAACTTCAGGGCTCACAGTTTATATAAAGAAAAAATGTAATAATTACATCTTTAAATATGTAAGCCGTTGACCTTTTTTGCATCATCTATTCCTGGGCAGACTTGCAAGGTATAAAAGTGTATGCTGTCATCACGCATTTTTAAAATGCCATCAGTTAATCATCAGATAATCATACTGTCTTGACTAATGAATTCTGTTGGCCTAACATCATGACAAGTGCATGAATCTCTGTTGTGGTGTGGCAGGACGTGAGATAATGGGCCCAATCCTGGCATAGCAGTTGTAGCCACAATGTTGATAACAGCTGAAAAAGATGGCTGTAGCTGGGGCATCACCAGCATAGCTGAGAGAGAGATGTTCTTCCGTGTTCTGAGTTGTCATCCTTTTGCCAGGAATCGGTGATGGTGCCGACCTCCTAGTGCCACTCCTTCTTCTCTTGTTAGATCACAGCCGATGTGAAGATGTGGAGGAAGAGCACGTAGTCAACACCCAGACCACCGTGCCGGCCTTGGTGAAGTCCTTGTACTTCTCGGTTGGCACGGTGCAACCTTCTGGACTCACACAACCAGCATCCCTCGTACTCTGGGAGATGCATAAATCATTCAGAAAGTGCTCTGCCCATGTCTACATCTTTCCTAAACTTGTCCCTGACAGATTTTTGCACCCTATCAGTAATCAGTGATGGCACTGTCTGTCTTTTACATAATTTAAAGAATTAAATAAATCAGTAATAGCTACCTATCACAATAAATAGGTGATGTAGCATTTTACTGGTAGGGAAGCATGGCCAGACTCTAGGCATGAAGGATGTCATCATCATCAATTGAGTCAATGTATCATAAAATGTGAAGATATTGCACATTATCTCCACAAGAGGGAGCTTTACAGGTCTCTTCATGGAATGGAGGATTATTGTTTACATAACTATAAAAATATTTTCATTATCTTGGGGATTCACACAGATTGTCCATTTAAGTACATTAATTGTGTATTTAGATGATCTGTGGCATCAGATTCCAGGTGTCATGGACGATATAATCATTGTTTTATATAATTAAATAATCAAGTAATGTGTTCATGTAACATTATCCACTACCCTAAGGTGGCTCCAAACCAGGTTCATGAACGATGCTGTCGTGATTAATTTAAATATTTTAACTACATAATTGACATTAAGATGGTCTATAATAATTACCTCCCACATCGCGTCACAACAATCCACTGATCATGGTTTATCTAATGTCCTACTTTAATAATCAAATAACAATATAATCAGAGGATGAAACGGTCTGCCTACTCCACACAATTGAGTCTCAGTTGACTTCCACATGTTCGTGGGAAACTCCCTGGTTCGTCCCTTATTTAATCGCAGAGTTGGGTAGTAACATGTTTAAATGCTGAACTGCCATTGTGTATGCAGGGATTTTAGAAGATATCACATATTTAATGTTGGGCGGCTGCCACAAAAGAGATGGACTGAAATCCAACAATCCCTAAGACTACGCTAACAAATGTTTTATCAGCTTCCTGAAGGAAGTCAACAATGGCAAACTCTCCTTTTGATGAATAATTGTGAGTCTTATTTGTCTTTTGTTCCATAGTTTCACTTCTTAGGAGAGAGAGTATTCATAAACGGAAGACTTTGTACTGTTTCTCCACAGACTATGTTGTCTGATGATTAGGTAATCTTGAATTTGGTAACCAGTAGAAGCTGTAGGCACACTTCCAGAGGTGTGGCTGTGACTTGTTTAGGCGAATCAAATGCTGTCATTAAAAGTTATAGGACATAGTTATCTTGGGAGACTGTAATGTCCCATAATAACTCTTTCTCGAAGCTGCTCTCTTGTCCTTGGCCCATGATACCAGGAAACAGAATGCAAGCAGGGTTGCCAGGCAACATTTATGAACCAACATTCTGTCACATTCTAGTGCCCTTCCCGCATGCTAAAAGGAGTATACCCACCAATGAACTAACCTTACATCCTCACCGAGTTTCTCTCAAAAACAAAGAAGGGCTCTTTCTTTTGAGTTCTACATATTTACCAGTCTCTCAAGCTACAACTTGCCTATAGTGACATAAGCATGAAAATGAAAGCATCATTGTGCCATTCGAGTACAATGATGAGTATTTTAAACCTGTTTTCTATGCTTCAATTTTCTAAATTCTAAAATGGAAACAATACAATTAATCGCCTCTCCCATTATCCTTTTCTCTTTATTGAAATACAATAAAATACTCCTCATACTATTACCTTTAGAGGAGCTTGATCCCATTGTTTCTCAAAGTTGTTTAGATTTGCATTAGGCTGAAGATTAAGGATTTTGAGCATTGTCTTATGTTTCTTTCAGTCATTTTAGATTCCTCAAATGACTGTTCTCTATTAAGTCCTGTACCCCGCTTTCTAATATGGTTATTTAGAGTGATTTATGGTTGGTGGTGTGTCATGTTATCAGCCCGACATAGTTCACGAGATGAGATTCCCTGATCAGGAGATTATAGAGTTATTTCATGTTTAAAATCGGTGGTCACTTTGTCCTTCATGGGTCAGTTCTGTTGCAACCTCTCAGAAACCGATGATGCGAAACAGTACAGTTTTTTTTTTTTTAAATCGTGTAATCATTCGATTGTTAAAAATCTACTATTACATAATCAATAATCACCATATAAGGCAGTTTCCCTCATTCTCTGAGCATTGCTTCTGGTACCTATCTCCTGCTGTGTCAATCCCACAGAAGCCAAATGACGGATGACACCATCATTATTTACGCAATCAAATGAGTTAATAATTTGATAGTCCTCCATACTTATGTTTCATAAGATGGAACCCAACTCCAATGATTGTCAAGGAAGTAGTACTTATATAATTTTATAATGCCACATGATTAACTCCCGTGGAGAAATGGCATGACTACAGTCGAGAAGAACAACTTCTTCATCGATTTAAATAATTAAGATATAATGAAAAAAGATTGAAAAATGACATGGTGGTGCATACTTAAATCCCACATGGAGTAGTTAGACTTATATCTTCCTGGAATAATGATGTTTTTAAAAAATTAAACTGATAACTACTTAGTGGGTCTTTTATATTAACACTGACAAGATGGCACCAAAGTCCAAATCCTATCGCTGATGTAAAGATCTATTTACATAGCTAAATGGTAAAGTAATGAGAAGATATTACATCATCAACTCTCAAAATCTGACTTCAAAAGGACATATGGTTCATAACATTGCTTGTATTTTAAATACGTAAATGAAATGATGAATTATTACTTAATTTCCTAGTTTAACAGTTAAAGAAGTAAGTGTACTATTAGATGACATGATGGTCTGGTACAACGGTCTCCCCTAAGGAGGCTCAAACCTCCAGTGATCACTGAGTACATAATGACAGATTTCCATAATTAAATGAATACACTTTAAAAAGTGGATGATGTTTTATGCGTGAAGCCTAAATGATTGCTAAATACTGAAGAGACGTTGAGCTCTTAATCATAGATTTGAACAAAAAATGAATGATTAAAGAGACACTTTCTCATAATTCACCACTAGAGATGTAACAAAATGATATCAACATTGATTTAAATAAAAAAGGAAGAAAGAAAGAAAGAATTCACAAGATACAATTTAGCACCAACAAGGTGGATCGAGACTCCACTCTTACTGTAGTAGAAAAAGACAGATTTGAATAATGAAAAAATCTGATACTTAGATCGTCTCTCACACTTAAGTCACCACAAGGTGGCACCAAACTTCAGGGATCACAGATTATATAATGAAAAAATGTATTAATTACATCTTTAAATATGTAAGCCGTTGACCTTTTTTGCATCATCTATTCCTGGGCAGACTTGCCTGGTATAAAATTGTATGCTGTCATCACGCATTTTTAAAATGCCATCAGTGAATCATCAGATAATCATACTGTCTTGCCTGATGAATTCTGTTTGCCTAACATCACCACAAGCGCCTGAATCTCTGTTGTGGTGTGGCAGGATGTGAGATAATGGGCCCAATCCTGGCATAGCGGTAGTAGCCACCATGTTGATAACAGCTGAAAAGATGGCTGCAGCAGGGGCATCACCAGCATAGCTGAGAGAGAGATGTTCTTCCGTGTTGTGAGTCGTCATCCTTTTGCCAGGTCTCGGTGATAGTGCCGATCTGCTAGTGCCACTCCTTCTTCTCTTGGTAGATCACAACTGATGTGAAGATGTGGAGGAAGAGCAGGCAGTCAACACCCAGACCACCATGCCTGCCTTGGTGAAGTACTTGTACTTCTCGGTTGGCACCATGCAACCATCTGGACTCAATCATCCAGAATCCCTCGTACTCTGGGAGATGCATAGATCATTCAGAAAATGCTCTGCCCATGTCTACGTCTTTCCAAACCTTGTCCCTGACAGATATTTGCACCCTAACCGAAAACGGTGATGTCATTGTCGATCGTTTACATAATTTAAAGAATTTAATAAGTCAGTAATACCTAACTGTCAAAATTAATAGGTGATGTAGCATTTTAGTGCAGGGAAGCATGGTCAGAATCCAGGAAAGAAGGATGTCATCATCATCAATTGAAAAAATGAATCATAAAATGTGATGATATTGCACATTAACTCCACAAAAGGGAGCTTTGCAGGTCTCTTCATGGAATGGTGGATTGTTGTTTACATTACTAACAAAATATTTACATTTCTTGGGGATTCACGCAGATTGTCAATTTAAATACTTTAATTATGCAATTAGATGATCTGTGGCACAAGATTCCAAGTGTCATGGAAGATATAATCATTGTTTTATATAATTAAATAATCAAGTAATGTGTTTTTATTCATTTAAATATTTTAACTACATAATTGACATTAAGATGGTCTATAATAATTGCCTCCCACATCATGTCACCACAATGCACTGATCTTGGATTATCTAATGTATTATTTTAATAATCAAATAACAATATAATCAGAAGATGAAATGGTCTGCCATACTCCACACAACTGAGTCTCAGTTGACATAAGCATGAAAACGAAAGCATCATTGTGCCATTCAAGTACAATGATGAGTATTTTAAACCTGTTTTCTATGCTTCAGTTTTCTAATTTCTAGAACGGAAACAAGACAATTAATCGCCTGTACCATAATCCCTTTCCCTTCAAGGAAAATAAAATTAACTCCTCTGCATCCTCTTTCCTTTAGAGGAGCTTGATCCCATGGTTTCTCAGTGTTGTTTAGATTTGCATTAGGCTGAAGTTTAAGGATTTTGAGCAGTGTCTTCTGTTTCTTTCAGTCATTTTGGATTCCTCAAATGACTTTTCTCTATTAAGTCCTGTATCATGCTATCTACTATGGTTATTTAGAGTGATTTATTGTTGGTGGTGTGTCATGTTAACAGCCCGACAGAGTTCATTAGATGAGATTTCCTGATCCGGAGATTATTCAGTTATTCCATTTTTAAAATCGGTGGTCACTGTGTCCTTCATGGGTCAGTTCTGTTGCAACATCTCAGAAACTGATTATGCGAAACAGTAGTTTTTTTTTTTTTTAAATCGTGTAATCATTCGATTGTTAAAAATCTACTATTGTGTAATTAGTAATCACTGTATAAGGCAGTGTCTCCCATTCTCTGGCTACTGCGTCTGGTACCGATCTCCTGCTGTGTCAATCCCACAGCAGCCAAATGACGGATGACACCATCATTACTTACACAATCAAATAATAATTGGATAGTCCTCCATATTTAACTTTCAAAAGATGGAATCAAACTCCAGTGATTGTCAAGGAAGTAGTACTTAGATAATTAAATAATGCCATGTGATTAACTCCCATGGAGGTTTGGCCCAACTCCAGTCAAGAAGAACAACATCTTCATCAATTTTAATAATTAATATATAATGAAAAATGATTGAAAAATGACATGATGGTGAATACTTAAATCCCACATGGAGTAGTCAGACTGATCTCTTACAGGAATAATGATGTTTTTAAAAAAATTAAATTGAAAATTAATTAGTGGGCCTTTTATATTAACACTGCTGAGATGGCACCAAAGTCCTAAACCTATCGCTGATGTAAAGATCTATTTACATAGCAAAATGATGAAGTAAAGAGATGATATTACATCATCACCTCCAAAAATCCGATTCTAAATGGGACTTATTGTCCATAACGTTACCTATATTTTAAATACGTAAATTAAATGATGAATAATTACATAATTTCCTACTTTAACAGTTAAAGAAGTAACTGTAGTATTAGATGACATTATGTTCTGGTACAATGGTCTCCCCAAAGGAGGCTCAAAACTCCAGTGATCACTGAATACATAATGACATATTTTCATAATTAAATGAATAAACATCAAACAAGTGGATGGTGTTTTATGCGTGAAGACAAATGATTGCTCAATACTGAAGAGATATTGAGTTCTTAATCATAGATTTGAACAAAAAATGAATGAATAAAGAGATAGTTTCTCATAATTCACCTCTAGAGAGATAACAAAATGATATCAACATTGATTTAAATAAAGAAAGGAAGAAAGGAAGAATGAAAGAAAGAAAGAAAGAAAGAAAGAATTCACAAGATACAATTTAACACCAACAAGGTGGATACAGATTCCATTCTCCCTGGAGTAGAAAAAGACAGATTTGAATAATGAAATAATCAGATAGTTAGATGGTCTTTCAGACTTGAGTCACAGAAACGTGATGCCAAATTTCAGGGATCACAGATTATGTAATGAAAGAATTTAATAATTACGTCATTAAATATGTAAGCCGTTGACATTTTTTTGTATCATCAATTCCTGGGCAGATTTGCCAGGTATGAAACTGTATGCTGTCATCACTCATTATTAACATGCCATCAGTTAATCGTCAGATAACCATACTGTCTTGCCTGATGAATTCTCTTTGCCTGACCTCATCACAAGCGCCTGAAAGTCTGATGTGTTGTGGCAGGACGTGAGATAGTGGGCCCAATCCTGCCATAGCAGTAGTAGCCACAATGTTGATAACAGCTGAAAAGATGGCTGCAGCAGGGGCATCATCAGCATAGCTGAGAGAGAGATGTTCTTCCGTGTGCTGAGTCGTCATCATTTTGCCAGGTCTCGGTGATGGTGCCGACCTCGTAGTGCCACTCCTTCTTCTCATGGTAGATCAAAACCGATGTGAAGATGTGGAGGAAGAACAGGTAGTCAACAGCCTGACCACCGAGCCGGCCTTGGAGAAGTCCTTGTACTTCTCAGAGGGCACCGTGCAACCTTCAGAACTCAATCCGCCAGCATCCCTCGTACTCTGGAAGATGCATAGATCATTCAGAAAATGCTCTGCCCATGTCTACAACTTTCGTAACCTTGTCCCTGACAGATTTTTGTACCCTAAATGTAATCGTTGATGGCACTGTCTGTCGTTTACATAATTTAAAGAATTAAATAAGTCACTAATAGCTAACTGTCACATTAAATAGGGGATGTAGCATTCTACTGTCAGGGAAGCATGGCCAGACTCCAGTCATGAAGGATATCATCATCATCAATTGAGTCAATGAATCATACAATGTGAAGATATTGCACATTATCTCCACAAGAGGGAGCTTTACAGGTCTCTTCATGGAATGGAGTATTCTTGGTTACATAACTATACAAATATTTACATTATCTTGGGGATTAACAGAGATTGTCATTTTAAATTCATTAATTATATAATTAGATGATCTGTGGCACCAGATTCCAGGTGTCATGGACGATATAATCATTGTTTTATATAATTAAATAATCAAATAATGGGTTCATGTAACATCATCCACTTCCCTAAGGTGGCTCCCAACCAGGCTCATGAACGATGCTGTCATGATAAATTTACATATTTTAACTACATAATAGATATTAAGATGGTCTATAATAATTTCCTCCCACATCGCGTCACCACAATCCACTGATCATGGATTATCTAATGTCCTATTTTAATAATCAAATAACAACATTATCAGAGGATGAAATGGTCTGCCATACTCCACACAATTGACTCTCTGTTGACTCCCACATGATTGTGGGAAACTCCCGGGTTCATCCATTATTTAATTGCAGAGCAGAGTAGTAATATGCTTAAATGCTGAACTGTCATTGTGGATGCAGGGTATTTAGGAGATATCACATAATTAATGTTAGGCGGCTGCCTCAAAAGAGAAGGACTGAAATCCAATAATCACAAATTCTACTCTAACAAATGGATTATCACAATCCTGAAGGAAGTCATCAATGGCAAACTCACCTTTTGATGAATAATTGTGAGTCTTCTTTGTCTTTTGTTCCATAGTGTGACTTCTTAGGAGAGAGTAATCATAAACAGAAGACTTTGAACTGTTTCTCCACAGACTACATTCTCTAATGATTAGGTAATCTTGAAATTGCTAACCTGTAAAAGCTGTAGGCACACCTCCAGAGGTGTGGCTATGACTAGTTTAGGCGAATCAAATGTTGTCATTAAAAGTTTTAGGAGAAAGTTATCTTGGGAGACTGTAATGTCCCATGTTAACCCACTCTCGAAGCTTCTCTCTGGTCCTTTGTCCATGATACCAGGCTACAGAATGCAAGCCGGGTTGCCAGGCAACATTTATGTACCAATATTCTGTCACATTCTCGTACCCCTCCCCCATGCCTAAAGGAGTATACCGACCGATGAACTAACCCTACAGCCTCATTGAGTTTCTCACAAAAATAAAGCAGGGCTCTTTCTTTTGAGTTCTACATATTTACCAGTCTCTCAAGCTAAAACTTGCCTATAGTGACATAAGCATGAAAACGAAAGCATCATTTGCCATCCAAGTACAAAGATGAGTATTTTAAACCTGTTTTCTATGCTTCAATTTTCTAATTTCTAGAACGGAAACAATACAATTAATCGCCTCTACCATAATCCTTTCCCCCTTATTGAAAATAAAATATTTTCCTCTTCATCCTATTCCCTTTAGAGGAGCTTGATCCCATGGTTTCTCAGAGTTGTTTAGATTTGCGTTAGGCTGATGATTAAGGATTTTGAGCAGTGTCTTCTGTTTCTTTCAGTCATTTTGGATTCCTCAATTGACTGTTCTCTATTAAGTCCTGTACCCCGCTTTCTAATACGGTTATATAGAGTGATTTATTGTTGGTGGTGTGTCATGTTACCAGCCCGACAGAGTTCATTAGATGAGATACCCTGATCCGGAGATTATTCAGTTATTCCATTTTTAAAATCGGTGGTCACTGTGTCCTTCATGGGTCACTTCTGTTGCAACCTCTCAGAAACTGATGATGCGAAAAAGTACAGTTTTTTGAAATCGTGTAATCATTCGATTGTTAAAAATGTACTACTATGTAATCAGTAATCGCTGTATAAGGCAGTGTCCCCCATTCTCTGGGCACTGCTTCTGGTACCGATCTCCTGCTGTGTCAATCCCACAGCAGCCAAATAACGGATGACACCATCATTACTTACGCAATCAAATAAGTTAAAAATTGGATAGTCCTCCATACTTAACATTCATAAGGTGGAATCAAACCTCATGGAAGGAGTAGTTATATGATTAAATACTGCCATGTGATTAACTCCCAAGGAGGAATGGCCCTACTCCAGTCAAGAAGTACAAGATCTTCATCGATTCAAATAATTAATATATACTGAAAAATGATTGAATGATGTCATGGTGGTGCATACATAAATCCCACATGGAGTAATCAGACTGATCTCTTCCTGTAATAATGATTTATTTATAAAATTTAATTGATAATTAATTAGCTGGCGTTTTATATTAACACGGACGAGATTGCACCAAAGTCCTAAAACTATCGATGATATAATGACCTATTTACAGAGCTAAACGATGTAGTAATGAGATGAGGTTACATCGTATACTCACAAAATCTGACTCCAAAAGGGACTTAGGGTCCATAACATTACCTGTATTTCAAATACGTTTATTAAATGATGAATTATTATTTAATTTCCTAGTTTAACAGGTAAATAAGTAAGTGTACTATTAGATGATGCTATGTTCTGGCACGATGGACTCCCCTAAGGAGGCTTAAATCTTCACTGGTCACTGAATACATAAGGACAGATTTTCATAATTCAAGGAATAAACATTAAACTAGTGGATGGTGTTTTATGTGCAAAACCTAAAGATTGATCAATACTGAGGAGTCATTGAGTTCTTAATCATACATTTGAACAATAAAATGAATGAATGAAAAGGTAATTTCTCATAATTCACCCCTAGAGAGATAACAAAATGATATCAACATTGATTTAAATAAATAAATAATGAAACCACAAGAGACATTTTAACACCAACAAGGGGGCTCCATACTCCACTCTTCCTGGAGTAGAAAAAGAAAGATTTAAATAATGAAAGCATCAGATTGTTAGATCGTCTGTCAGACTTGAGTCACACAAGGTGGTACCACACTTCAGGGTTCAGAGATTATATAATGAAACAATTTAATAATTACATCTTTACATATCTAAGTCGTTGAAATTTTTCGTATCATCACTTCTTGGGCAGATTTGCCAGATATGAAAACGGATGCTGTCATCACAGATTATTTAATATTCCATCAGTTAATCGTCAGATAATCATACTTTCTTGCCTGATGAATTCTGTTGGCCTAACATCCTCACCGGTGCCTGAATCTCTGTTGTGTTGCGGCAGGACCTGAGGTAATTGGCCCATTCCTGGCATACCAGTAGTATCCAAAATGTTGATATCAGCTGAAAAGGTGGCTGCAGCAGGGGCATCAACATCATTGCTGAGAGAGAGAGATGTTCTTCCGTGTTCTGAGTCGTCATCCTTTTGCCAGGTCTCGGTGATGGTGCCGACCTGCTAGTGCCACTACATCTTCCAGACGTAGAACACAACCGATGTGAAGATGTGGAGGAAGAGCAAGTAGTCAACACCCAGACCACCATGCAGACCTTGGTAAAGTTCTTTTACTTCTCGGAGGGCACCAAGCAATCTTCTGGACTCTGTTCTCCAGCATTCCTAGTGGTCTGGAAGACGCATAGACATTCAGAACATGCTCTGCCCATGTCTACAAGTTTCCTAATTTGTCGCTGACAGATATTTGCAACCTAAAAATGATCGGTGTTAGCATTTTCTGTCGTTTAAGTAATTTACAGAATTAAATAAGTCAGTGATAGCTAACTGTCCCAATAAAGAGGTGATGTAGTATTTAACTGGCAGGGAGGTATGGCCAGACTCCAGTCATGAAGGATGTCATCATCATGGAGTCAATGAATCATAAAATGTGTAGATATTGCACATTATCTCCACAAGAGGGAGCTTTACAGGTCTCTTCATGGAATGGAGGATTGTTGTCTACATGAGTATAAAAATGTTTACATTATCTTGGGGATTAACACAGATTGTCAATTTAAATTGATTAATTATGTAATTAGATGATCTGTGGCACCAGATTCCAGGTGTCATGGATGATATAATAATTGTTTTATATAATTAAATAATCAAATAATGAGTTCATGTAACATCATCCACTTCCCTAAGGTGGCTCCAAACCAGCCTCATGAACGATGATCTCTTGATTATTTTAAATATTTTACCTACATAATTGATATTAAGATGTTCTATAAAATTTCCTCCCACATCGCGTCACCACAATCCACTGATCATGGATTATCTAATGTCCTATTTTAATATTCAAATAACAAAATAAACAGAGGAAGAAATGGTCTGCCCTACTCCACACAATTGCCTCTCAGTTGACTCCCACATGATTGTGGGAAACTCCCAGGTTCATCCCTTATTTAATCGCAGAGCAGAGTAGGAACATGTTTAAATGCTGAACTGTCATTGTGTATGCAGGGTTTTTAGAAGATATCACATATTTAATATTGGGCGGCTGCCTCAAAAGAGATGGACTGAAATCCAATAATCACTAAGTCCACTCTAACAAACGGATTATCACAATCCTGAAGGAAGTCAACAATGGCAAACTCACCTTTTGATGAATAAATGTGAGTCTTATTATCTTTGTGTCCATAATATTAATTGTTAGGAGAGAGAATTCATAAACAGAAGACTTTGAACTGTTTGTCCACAGACGATGTTCTCTCATGATTAGGTAATCTTGAATTTGGTAACCAGTAAAAGCTGTAGGCAAACTTCCAGAGATTTGGCTGTGACTTGGTTAGGCGAATCAAATGCTGTCATTGAAAGTTTTTGGAGATAGTTATCTTGGGAGACTGTAATGTCCCATGACAATTCTTTCTCGAAGCTGCTCTCTGGTCCTTGGCCCATGCTACCAGGATACAGAATGCAAGCAGCGCAGCCAGGCAACATTTAGGAACCAACATTCTGTCACATTCTAGTGCCCCTCCCACATGCTAAAAGGAGCATACCCACCGATGAACTAATCTTACCACCCCACTGAGTTTCTCACAAACACAAAGCAGGGCTCTTTCTTTTGAGTTTTACATATATACCCATCTCTCAAGCTACAAAATGCCTATAGTGACATAGGCATGGCAATGAAAGCATCATTATGCCATTCAAGTACAATGATGAGTATTTTGAACCTGTTTTCTATGCTGCAATTTTCTAATTTATAGAAAAGAAACAATAAATTTGATTGCCTCAACCATAATCCTTTTCCCTTTCTTGAAAATAAAATAAACTCCTCTTCATCCTCTTACCTTTAGAGGAGCTTGATCCCATGGTTTCTCAGAGTTGTGTAGATTTGCATTAGGCTGATGATTAAGGATTTTGAGCAGTGTCTTATGTTTCTTTCAGTCATTTTGGATTCCTCAATTGACTGTTCTCTATTAAGTCCTGTATCCTGCTTTCTAATATGGTTATTTAGAGTGATTAATTGTTGGTGGTGTGTCATGTTATCAGCCCGACAGAGTTCATTAGATGAGATTCCCTGATCAGGAGATTATTCAGTTATTCCATTTTTAAAATAGGTGGACACTGTGTCCTTCATGGGTCAGTTCTGTTGCAACCTCTCAGAAACTGATGATGCGAAACAGTACAATTTCGTGTAATCATTCGATTGTTAAAAATCTACTATTACGTAATCAGTCATCACTGTATAAGGCATTGTCTCCCATTCTCTGGGCACTGCTTCTGGTACCGATCTCCTGCTCTGTCAATCCCACAACAGCCACACGAGGGATGACACCATCATTACTTACCCAATCAAGTAAGTTAAAAATTGGATAGTCCTCCATACTTAACTTTCAAAAGATGGAACCATACTCCAGTGATTGTCAAGGAAGTAGTTCTTAGATGATTAAATAATGCCACGTGATTAACTCCCATGGAGGAATGGCACGACTCCCATCAAGAAGAACAACATCTTCATCGATTTAAATAATTAATATATAATGAAAAATGATTGAAAAATGACATGGTGGTGCACACTTAAATCCCACATGGAGTAGTCAGAATGATCTCTTCCTGGAATAATGATGTTTTTAAAAAATTAAATTGATAATTAATTAGTGGGCCTTTTATAGTAATACTGACGAGATGGCACCAAAGTCCTAAACCTATCGCTGATGTAAAGATCTATTTACACAGCTAAATGATGAAGTAATGAGATGATATTACATCATCAACTTCCACAATCTGACTCCAAAGGGGACTTATGGTCCATAAAATTACCTGTATTGTAAATATGTCAATTAAATGATGAATTATTACCTAATTTCCTAGTTTAACAGTTAAAGAAGCAAGTGTAGTATTAGATTATGTGATGGTCTGGTACAACGGTCTCCCCTAAGGAGGCTCAAAACTCCAGTGATCACTGAATACATAATGACAGATTTTCATAATTAAATGAATAAACATTAAACAAGTGGGTGGTGTTTTATGCGTGAAGCCTAAATGATTGCTCAATACTGAATACACATTGAGTTCTTAATCTTAGATTTGAACAAAAAATGAATGAATAAAGAGAAAGTTTCTCATAATTCACCCTTAGAGAGATAACAAAATGATATCAACATTGATTTAAATAAGGAAAGGAAGAAAGAAAGAATTCCCAAGATACAATTTAACACCAACATGGTGGATCAAGACTACACTCTTCCTGGAGTAGAAAAAGACAGATTTGAAGAATGAAATAATCAGATATTTAGATAGTCTGTCACACTTGAGTCTCACAAGGTGGCGCCAAACTTCAGGGATCACAGATTATATAATGAAAGAATTTAATAATTACATCTTTAAATATGTAAGCCGTTGACCTTTTTTTGTAACATCAATTCCTGGGCAGACTTGCCAGGTATGAAATTGTATGCTGTCATCATACAATTTTAAAATGCCATCAGTTAATCGTCAGATAATCATACTGTCTTGCGTGATGAATTGGCTTGAACTCATCACAAGGGCCTGAATCTCTGTTGTGTTGTGGCAGGACGTGAGTTAATGGGCCCAATTCTGGCATAGCAGTAGTAGCCACAATGTTGATAACAGCTGAAAAGATGGCTACAGCAGGGGCATCACCAGCATAGCTGAGAGAGAGAGATGTTCCTCCGTGTTCTGAGTCGTCATCCTTTTGCCAGGTCTCGGTGGTGGTGCCGACCTCCTAGTGCCACTCCTTCTTCTCATGGCAGATCACAACCGGTGTGAAGATGTGGAGGAAGAGCAGGTAGTCAACACCCAGACCACCGTGCCGGCCTTGGTGAAGTCCTTGTACTTCTCGGAGGGCACCGTGCAACATTCTGGACTCAATCACCCAGCATCCCTCGCACTCTGGGAGATGCATAGATCATTCAGAAAACGCTCTGCCCATGTCTACAACTTTCCTAACCTTGTCCCTGACAGGTATTTGCACCCTAACCGTAATCGGTGATGGCACTGTCCTTCGTTTGCATAATTTAAAGAATTAAATAAGTTACTAATAGCTAACTGTCACGATAAATAGGGGATGTAGCATTTTACTGGCAGGGAAGCATGGCCAGACTCCATTCATGAAGGACATCATCATTACCAATTGAGTCAATGAATCATAAAATGTGTAGATATTGCACATTATCTCCACAAGAGGGAGCTTTACAGGTCTCTTCATGGAATGGAGGATTGTTGTTTACATAACTATACAAATATTTACATTATCCTGGGGATTAACACAGATTGTCAGTTTAAAGTAATTAATTACGTAATTAGGTGATCTGTGTCACCAGATTCCAGGTGTCATGGACGATAAAATCATTGTTTTATATATCCAAATAATCAAATAATGAGTTCATGTAACATCATCCACTTCCCTAAGGTGGCTCCAAGCCAGGCTCATGAACAATGCTGTCGTGATTAATTTAAATATTTTAACTACATAATTTATATTAAGATGG